>NW_027197666.1:0-57041 GCF_038502225.1 Cherax quadricarinatus | reverse complement strand
ACAGGCCATGCTGGGGGCTCCTAGGTGGGCCAATGCAGTGGCTCTGAACTTTGAGGTGCAGTTGCAGCTCCTTGAAGACAGGATCCAACTTGTAGCTGCCAAGAGGATCGCAAAGTATCTCCGACTCCCAGGGGCTGACAAACTGATGAGCGATTTATGGGTCCTCCAGGGACAGGTAATTCCAATGCACCCAGCCGCCGATGCATATGGTCGATTGCAGATACCACACGGAAGCTTCTGCCCATGACATTGCTCCAGGCAGGAGGCTGCGACAGATTGACAGCAAACTACATGGTGCTGCCCCCTTGTGCACCAGAGTTTTTGGCGGTGCAATGGACAACCCTATCAGGCAGCAAGAGGCATTGCCCCCAGCACATTCTGCAACAACTTGCCTCGGCTAGCATTGTGGGTGCAGAAGGCCCAGGGTGTGTGCCATATTACATCTACGGTTCCAGAGGCCCAGTGGCAGGCCGCACAACTACTGGGATATTCCAAATCTTACAGCAGGTTGGCACCTCCCAGACCATTGCACCATCCTCCAGGCTGAACTCTTTGCCATCCAACAAGCTCTGCAGCATGCTTTTGCAGACCATCAGCATCCCCCCGTCATCCAAGTTGATTCCAAGGCAGCGATCAAAGCACTTATGCACAGAGAGCCAAGGGACAACATACACTTAATCACATTCTTCTGGGGTGACCTGCAAATGCTCATGGCCCAGGGTCACAGGGCCACCATCAACTGGATCCCGAGCCATGTGGGTATCCCCGTCTATGATGCCGCAGATGAGGCTGCAAGGACCGCAGCCCTTGAGGCTTGCCCCAGTGGGGCAAGCCCGGGAGGATGAGGCAGCACATCTTGTGTACTTAGCTGTCAGAGACTTGGACACCTTACTCCCAGTCATTGCACGTCATCCACCCTCCAGTTGCTGTTAGGGCCTGGTTTGGGTCTCCATTGCACCACTCACCAGCCGCTGTTAATGCACACATGCTTTTGGTATGTCATTTGGGCATAGAGCCAAAGAGGTACCCCCCCCTTCCTGCCGAAGAACTGCCACGCATGTACAAGGAAAGATAAACGACACTTCCACTTCCTTACCAGGGAGCCAAATGCGGGTCACCAAATTGGAAGAAACCAGGGCCGGGATCCACACCGGCAAACCAAATAGAATAGAGTAGAATAGTTCTGCCTATTCGGCACGACATATATATATATATATATATATATATATATATATATATATATATATATATATATATATATATATATATATATATATATATATACATATATATATATATATATATATATATATATATATATATATATATATATATATATATATATATATATATATATATATATATATATATATATATATATATATATATGTCGTGCCGAATATGTAAAACTGGTCAATTAGCAAGAACTCACTTAAAATTAATTCCTTTCTGAAATTTTCTCTTATACATTTAAAGATATATTTTTTTCATTAATGTTAATGTTAAAATTTATAATTTTGCACCAAAAGAATCTTAGAAAACTTACCTAACCTTATTATAACAAGAGCAATTTATTTTAACCTAACCCAACTAAATATATTTTAGATTTGTTTACAATAATTTAATATTATACAAACAGAGTGAAATATATTTTTTTCGTTAGGTTCATAATGATTTTGGTGAAATTATTGCATATACAAATTTTCGCTTGCCTTATATGGCAAGATGAGCGTTGCTTTTTAAGCCAAGATCACAAGTTCTGCCTATTCGGCACGACATATATATATATATGTCGTGCCGAATATGTAAAACTGGTCAATTAGCAATAACTCATTTAAAATTAAGTCCTTTCTAAAATTTTCTCTTATACGTTTAAAGATATATTTTTTTCATTAATGTTGATGCAAAAATTTATAATTTTGCACCAAAAGGAACTTAGAGAACTTACCTAACCTTATTATAACAAGCTCAATTTATTTTAGCCTAACCCAACTAAATATATGTTAGATTTGTTTACAATAATTTAATATTAAACAAACACAGTGAAATATATTTTTTTCGTTAGGTTCAGAATGATTTTGGCGAAATTATTGCATACACAAATTTTCACTTGTCCTATATGGCAAGATGAGCGTTGCTATTTAAGCCAAGATGGTAAGTTCTGCCTATTCGGCACGACATATATATATATATATATATATATATATATATATATATATATATATATATATATATATATATATATATATATATATATATATATATATATATATATATATATATATATATATATATATATATATATATATAAAGTAAACGAAAAAAGTAAACGATGGTTCCACTATCTTAAATGCTCCACCAACCATCAAGGCATGGCACAACTTGCTACTTTTTGGCAATGTCTGCTTAGCTGTGCCGGAAAGAAGGGGAAAGAGGCTAGCCTCAATGATAATTAAATCCTTAAGAGATTTTCCTAGAGTTGATAACCTCATTCACCTTCCCCGTCAACACAAAAAAGGGAGAGGCAGAACCCCCACTCACTCTACTGACAGTGAAAAAGTCAGAGTCCAGGTGAGCAAGAAAATTGAAGAGGGCAACACAGTGGGGGCAATAAGAATTATTACCAGTGAAGATACAGTTGCTCCCAGGGATGCTGACACGGCTGAAGCACTTAGAGGAAAGCACCCTGCCAGGGAAACCAGTGGCACCAACACCTCTGTCTTCACTATGGAACCATTGATAGTGGAAGACTCAGACATTTACAAAGCAATAATGTCGTTCCCATCTGGCTCTGCTGGGGGTTACACTGGAATAAGGCCACAGCATTTAAAGGAAATGGTTAATCCAGTTATTGGGGAAATTGCAGAGACACTGCTTTCAGAGATCACAAGGTTCGTCAACAATTCCTTGGCTGGTCTGATTCCTGATGAAATTAGACCTTTCTTTTTTGGTGCAACACTTTGTGCACTTAAAAAGAAGGATGGAGGAATTCGGCCAATTGCAGTAGGCAACACGTTACGCCGCCTCGTATCCAAAGCTGCTGTCCGAAGTATTCGTGCACAGGCAGCCATGATGCTTCAACCAAACCAGCTTGGCTTTGGGGTCTCTCAAGGAAGTGAAGCAGCGGTTCATGCAACAAGGGCGTATATCAACAACCTGCCTGAGGACAATGCAGTGGTAAAATTAGATTTCAAGAATGCGTTCAATCTCCTGAAAAGAGACGTGGTATTAGCAGCAGTACAAGAACATTTCCCTGGTCTCTTCCCTTTTGTTTCAGCTGGGTATAGCAAGGAATCAATGCTTCTCTTTGGAGAACATGAAATCACATCATCGGAGGGTGTCCAACAAGAAGAGCCTCTTGCACCATTTATCTTCTGTATAGCAGTTAGGGAAATCACAGTCAGACTGACCAGCCAGCTAAACATCTGGTTCCTAGATGACGGCACACTAGCAGGTACAAAGGAGTCCCTCCTACATGACCTTACACAGGTAATGACACGGGGACAGGAAATGGGTCTCATCCTGAATCCATCCAATGTGAAATCATCTCAATGTGAAATCATCTCAGTCAGTCAACAAGTGATAAATGCAGTGAGATCAAAACTACCAGGAGCAGCAGTCATTGCCCCCACAAATAGTGTCTTGCTAGGAGCACCTCTGGGAAGCAATGCCATTGACACAATTCTCAGGAAGAAATTGGAAGAGTTAAGGAGAATGGAACAACGAATAGGCAATCTGGACACCCACGATGCCTTGTACCTTCTCACAAAGTGCTTGAGTCTGCCCAGGTTGACATATTTCCTAAGATGTGCACGTTCATATGATAACCCTATACTGCACGAATATGACAGTATTCTGAGGCAGATTTTTACGAAAGTACTTAACCTTACTCTAGAAGACGGGCAGTGGAACCAAGCTACACTTCCAGTCAGACTAGGAGGCATTGGTGTCCGCAAGTCATCACAGATTGCGTTACCTGCTTTTCTGTCCTCGTGTATTGCATCCAGAGAGCTTGTAGCAGCGATTCTCCCTGAACATCTTAGGGACAAGATTGCAGTCCAGGACCAAAAATTCATTGACGGAGCAATGATCTGGGATAATGTAACGGGCTCTGAAACCAGACCTGCTCCCCCCAACAACTACAAACAATCGCACTGGGATGGTCCAATAGTGGAAAATATAGCCTCAACAATGCTTCAGAGTGTGTCAGGGAAGGATAGAGCCCGCCTCCTGGCAGTGAGAGCCCCTCATGCTGGGGACTTTCTGTTGATTGTTCCCAACTCCAGCCTTGGCACACGTCTCGACCCACAGACCATCCGCATCGGTGTTGCCCTTCGACTTGCCGCCCCTATTCTCGTCGAACACAGGTGTATTTGTGGCAGTGAAGCAGCAGACCGATTCGGGTACCATGGTCTTGTGTGCCGTAAATCCGAGGGAAAGATTGCAAGACATGAGGAGGTTAATAACATTATCAAGAAGAGCCTCACAACAGCTGGATGCCCAGCAGTAAGGGAGCCACCCCAACTATGCAGATCTGATGGCAGCCAGAAGCGTCCAGATGGTATCACCCTTCAAGCCTGGACAGATGGGAAGCAGGTGGTGTGAGACTATACGTGTGCATCTACCTTGGCTGATACCTATCTCCAATACACCAGGGAAGAAGGAGGGGCAGCTGCCAGCTTCAGGGAGTCCCAAAAGTCTAGAAAATATGGAGAACTTGCCCATCATTATATGTTTGTTCCCATAGGCTCAGAGACCCTTGGCTCATGGGGAAAGAGTGCATCTAAATTCCTTAAGGAGCTGGGAAAAAGACTCATCAGGGTAACTAGGGATCCCAGGGCAGCTAGTTTTCTGTTCCAGCGGCTCAGTGCGGCTGTTCAAAGGGGTAATGCCTGCTGTATTTTGGGCACACGCCCCAGCTCTGAGGAGCTGGATGAGATTTTCGCCTTATAATAGGTGATACACACGTAACAACATGAACCTTATATGCCACCTTTATATCAACAATGTATTTCTTAAATCTTATATACATATATATATATATATATATATATATATATATATATATATATATATATATATATATATATATATATATATATATATATATATATATATATATATATATATATATATATATATATATGTCGTGCCGAATAGGCAGAGTTTGCGATCTTGGCTTAAATAGCAACGCTCATCTTGCCATATAGGACAAGTGAAAATTTGTGTATGCAATAATTTCGCCAAAATCATTCTGAACCTAACGAAAAAAATATATTTCACTGTGTTTGTTTAGTATTAAATTACTGTAAACAAATCTAAAATATATTTAGTTGGGTTAGGCTAAAATAAATTGTTTTTGTTATTATAAGGTTAGGTAAGTTTTCTAAGATTATTTTGGAGCAAAATTAAAAATTTTTACATTAACATTAATGAAAAAAATATATCTTTAAACGTATAAGAGAAAATTTTAGGAAGGACTTAATTTTAAATGAGTTCTTGCTAATTGACCAGTTTTACATATTCGGCACGACATATGTATATATATATATATATATATATATATATATATATATATATATATATATATATATATATGTCGTACCAAATAGGCAGAACTTGCGATCTTGGCTTAAATAGCAACGCTCATCTTGCCATATAGGACAAGCGAAAATTTGTGTATGGATGTGTACTGGATATTGAAATAAATAGATTAGAGGAAATCAGATGTAATATACATTCTTTAGGTATGAATACTGGTCAGAGACCCCGTCGTAAACCCAAGACGTTGGTAAATGAGTATGTCGCTAAGAGAGGAGAGGCGGTACATATATCAATACACCACGCAGAAACAAGAGGGTATATACAGTGAAAGATCGCATTCAGCAGGACTTGATACTGCTACTAAGAGACGGACAAGATTCTTGTCCACTCACCCACAAATGCCACATAGATTGGGCAGCCTGGCTCACAAGCCATGTTTCTTTCCATCCCAGGCACGTCAGCCTCAAGCATGGATTCAAGCTATTTCAATCTCCTTCTGTATGTTCTGACCTCACAAGCATATATATATATATATATATATATATATATATATATATATATATATATATATATATATATATATATATATATATATATGTCGTGCCGAATAGGCAGAACTTCCCATCATGGCTTAAATAGCAACGCTCATCTTGCCATATAAGATAAGTGAAAGTTTGTGTATGCAATAATTTCGCCAAAATCATTCTGAACCTAACGAAAAAAATATATTTTACTGTGTTTGTTTAGTATTAAATTATTGTAAACTTATCTAAAATATATTTAGTTAGGTTAGGCTAAAATAAATTACACTTGTTATAATAAGATTAGGTAAGTTTTCTAAGATTCTTTTGGTCCAAAATTATAAATTTTTACATTAACATTAATGAAAAAAATATATCTTTAAACGTATAAGAAATTTTTTTAGAAAGGACTTAATTTTAAATGAGTTCTCGCTAATTGACCAGTTTTACATATTCGGCATGATATATATATATATATATATATATATATATATATATATATATATATATATATATATATATATATATATATATATATATATATATATATATATATATATATATATATATATATATATATATATCGTGCCGAATAGGTAAAACTTGCGATTTAGGCTTTGGACTACAAATACACAAAGTGCAGAGTTCATAGATGAAGAAATATGGAAAATTTATGAAATAGCCAATGATCTGAAATACCCAAAAAACGTAATTGATAAATCTTTTAAAATTGCTAGAAATACTTTTTACAGTCCAAAAAGGACAACCAACCTTATTCAACTAAAAATATGTGGGTTCTCCCTTTCCAGGAAAACTTGGTAAGTCTTGAAAACCGTGTGTCTCCACTTCCTCTCCCTCCAACCTCTTCCCCTCTTTAAGGGGGGCTCTTTGGCGTGGTGAAGAGGCTCTTGGTCTGAGGAATTAGACCTTTTTGTCTCTTTCCTCAGACCGAACCTAATTACTCCCCAATCTATTATACCCTATCCCATCCTCCCATCCTCTCATCCTCCCTTCGTCCCTTTCTTCCTCCTTCTCCCCGTCCCTCCCCTATTCCCTTCCTCTTCTCGACATTTGGGTTTCTTCCCACAGGAAATCTAACTCCTAGATAAGGCGAAGGGTACCGGGGTCGATTCCATTCCGTTGAGGTCCTTGGCGGTAGTGTAGTTTGTCGTGGAAACTGGATCACCTGGGGATGTCCCAATCCATCTCCGGTCTCCCTTGGGGTGGCTTTGGGTGTCTTTTGGGCGACGAGTGTATCTCTGGAGGCTGCTTGTCGGATTTCAAGGAGCGGTAGCCAAAGGAGGTATACCTTGTGGAGGGTGTCCGGCCACCTTTTCTTTTGTCCACTAAGGTGGCTCGGTAGATGTGAGGTTGCTATCCTGGATTTTTGGTTTACTGGCATGAGGGGTAGGGTATGGCATGGGTTCCATGCCACATCTGCACTACTTGCGGTGCTGAGGTCCTCTTGGGCACAGAAGGGAATTTGCGTAGTAGGAACTATTCCTCCACGTCCCCCACTTTTTCTTTTTTTCTATAAAAAACAAACAGAAAGAATTGATCTAACCATGGAGTCCCTAAACCAAAAACCTGTTCCCCCTGGGCCCCTTCTTGATACCTCACCCCGTTATGACCCTACTTCGTTGTTTGACCCCTCTTTGGACACTTCTAATGCCCCTGTATCTCTTACTGGTGCTGTTTCTTCACCCACTTCAGATACTGGGGTTTTGACTGACTCCTTTGATACGTCTGACCGCTCTTCATTGACTATGCTTATGGCCTCTCCCTCTATGGTGCAGCAATTTTCGAATCACCAGCTCATCCCATGTCGGACCAATTCCGGTCTCACTCCTAAATGCCCACGACGATTGCCTGATGATACTTCTTTGCTTCCTTCTCGTTCTACTGAGAAAATACAGACACGTCTTGCACTCCCTTTCCGTGCCCAGTTGCCGGAATGCACAATGGACTAAATTCTTTACTACTGACTTCCTCTACTGCTTATCTTTCCAACCATAGTATTGGCGGGGCAATCCTACACCATGTTGGTAGAGATATGTCTTTTCATGCTCTCAAGAGCTGTACATGCATCATTACTGTCCAGAATGCTAACCAAGCTCATGACCTTTCTCTTCTTTCAAATATCGATACTATTCCTGTCACTATCGAAAAACATATTCCCCCAATTCTTGTAGTGGCACTTTCATTCTGCCCCATTCCATTGTCCAACAGAATTTCCAGACATGTGGTGATGACATTCTAGAACAGCTGGAACTCCAAGACCTCCCAATCCTCAAAGTAGATACTTATGTCCTACCTGCCCACGGGCAGAGACTACCCTTGCAATGTAGCTCAATTAACTTTCGACTGCTGTGATCTCCCATCCTCTGTTTATATAGTGCCACATCGTTTACAAGTTCGAAAGGTGATCCCTATGCTGCAACAGTGTAGAAATTGCTGGCATTTTGGTCATCCAGCGAAATATTGCAGGTCTATGGCCGAATGCCAGGTCTGTGGTGCTGAAGACCATTCCAATACGTCTTTTAGTCCACTTCCTTCTTGCTTTAATTGTCATGAGGCCCACCCATCTTACTCTTGCCGTTGCCAAGTTTACTTAAATGAGTGAGAAATCCGCTGCCTCAAAGAGGCAGAAGGTTTCCCCTATGCTATGGCAGTTTCTCATTTGCACCTCCAAGGGAGACTATTCCACAGTTCTTATTCTCGTGTTTCTAAACGTCCCCCTACCTCTGGGGTCCCATCTTCTGGGGTTACCCCTTCCATAGCCACTCCTGTCTCTAATTCTTTTGCTGTCCTGGACTCAGAAGTCCCTACCTCAACACCTCAGTCTGTTCTCACTTCTTCATGTTCTCCCTCACAAGTTTCAGTATCGACAAGACCTCGTACAACACCTCCTCCTAATTGCCCCTCTACTTCTCAGAAGTCCAAAAAATCCCCAGTGCTCAAATCTCCTTTAACCCCTCCTTCCCTTCTACCTCCACATTTTACCTTTCTAGTCTCTGTACCTGGTTCTTCACCTCTCACTGGCTCTGTTACATGTGTGGAGGTTCACCCTCCTCGTACTGTACCTTCCTCCCCTGTCCCCTCCCAAGTTTCTTCCTCTTCTGCCTCCTCCCAGGTTTCTTCCTCTTCTGTCTCTTCCCACACTTCTTCTCCAGTTCCCTCTACCCTTTCGTCCCTGCCTACTTTGGTACAATCCATTGCTGCCCCAATCTATACTCACCCTCCTCCTTGCATCTCCAATATTGTCTCCCATTCAAAGTCTTTGTCTTCCAAAACACTTGAAGCTATCTTAGAATATATTGAAGAGACTAAACCATCAATGGACACTGATCCACTTCCTGTTCCTCCTCTTCCTTCTCCCCCATCTGTGCAACTCCTATCTTTGCAATGTCCAATTCCTTCGCTGCTTGAACGTTTTCCGCTGCCGCCACATGTGGACTTTTCTAACCCCTCTAGTCCATAGATACCTTTACCTGTAGATTTCTTGTATCTTTCTCGTTACCAATCATGGCTTATTTACAGTGGAATATCCGTGGCCTCAGGGGTCATTGGGGTGAGCTTCAGATGTTGCTCTCCCAGTTTTAAGATAAGATAAGATTTCGTTAGGATTTTTAACCCAGGAGGGTTAGCCACCCAGGATAACCCAAGGAAGTCAGTGCGTCATCGAGGACTGTCTAACTTTTTTCCATTGGGGTCCTCAATCTTGTCCCCCAGGATGCGACCCACACCAGTCGACTAACACCCAGGTACCTATTCGCTGCTAGGTGAACAGGACAATAGTGTAAGGAAACGTGTCGAAATGTTTCCACCCGCCGGGAATCGAACCCGGGCCCTCCGTGTGTGAAGCGGGAGCTTTAGCCACCAGGCCACTGGGCCACAACAGGTGTTTGCTTACAAGAACCAAATTTACACTCCGCTGTTGTCCATCCCATCTCAGGCTATGATTTTTCTGATGGAACCTTTAATGAAAGTGCCCTTCTTATACGCACTGATATTCTGTACTGTCATCTATTTATTCATACTTTGCTGCATTACACTGCAGCCCATATCCACTTGAATAAGTGGTATACAATCTGTTCTTTGTATCTCTCTCCTTCTCGGGCATTATCTATCCCGGATGTTGCCTTTCTTGTTTTGTCCTTACTGACACCATTTCTGTTACTTGGCGATTATAATGCCCACCATTTCCTCTGGGGGAGGGTCTCACTGTGACTCCCGTGGCATTCAGTTAGGGGCTTTTCTTGCTTCCCACCCTCTCCATGTTTAAAATACAGGTATTCCCACCCATTTTGATCCTCTTACTCATACTTTCTTTTGCATCGATCTCTCGGTTTGCTCTTCCTCCACCGCACTAGACTTCACCTGCTCTGTCCTCCCAGATTTACATGACAGTGATCATTTTCCAATCATTCTTACTTCTTCATATTCACCACCTCTACATAGCCCACGCTGGCAATTTGAACAAGCAAATTGGGACCTTTACTCACGACTAACTGCTTTTAGTGAGGTTCTTTCTTCGACCTCAGTTTAAACTGCAACTTCTCATTCTATACCCTAGACCTTGGGCAGGATCTTTGAGAAGTGTGTGCCTTAGTGGTCTCCTGCTTGAGCTCTGGCAGTACGTTTGAAATGTGCTGTGTGGGGCAGGTACCGGTACAATAGAACCACAGAGAGACTTCTTGATTTTAAGCAGAAGCAAGCGGTCACTCGCCATGTCATCCGTGACGCTGAACGAACTTGCTGGTGAGATTATGTTTCCACCATCACCTTTGCTTCCTCTATGAGTGCAGTCTGGAAAAAAAGTACAGAAACTGAGTGGTAAATACTTCCCAACCCAGCTCCTGTTCTACGGGTTGCCGATGTTGATATAGCAAACCCACTTGACATTGCCATTGAAATTGGTAATCATCTGGTCCGTATTTCTCAGGAACTCCATCTATGCCCCTCGTTTCTTTCCTCAAAGTCTGCCAGAGAGTTAGCACCCTTAAACTTTTCTTCTTTGAAAGAAGTATCTTATACTTATTTTATTTATTAACTCACTGGCCGATTCCCACCAAGGCAGGGTGACCCAGAAAAGAAAAAAAATCACCATCATTCACTCCATCACTGTCTTGCCAGAAGGGTGCTTTACGCTACAGTTTATAAAACTGCAGCATTAACACCCCTCTTTCAGAGTGCAGGCACTGTACTTCCCATCTCCAGGACTCAAGTCCGGCCTGCCGGTTTCCCTGAATCCCTTCATAAATGTTATTTTGCTAACACTCCAACAGCACTTCAAGTATTAAAAAAACATTTGTCTCCATTCACTCCTATCAAATACGCTCACTCATGCTTGCTCGAAGTCCAAGCTTCTTGCACACAAAACCTCCTTTACTCCTCCCTCCAACCTTCCCTAGGCAGACCCCAACCCCACCTTCCCTCTACTACAGATTGTTACACTCTTGAAATCATTCTGTTTCGCTCCATTCTCTCTACATGTCCGAACCACCTCAACAACCCTTCCTCAGCCCTCTGGACAACAGTTTTGGCACTCGCGCACCTCATCCAAACTACGAATTCTCTGCATTATATTCACACCACACATTGCCCTCAGACATGACATCTCCACTTATATGTTCACTTATATGTTTCACTGTAAACACTTGGTCTACACACCCCCTACCTTTCCTAAAGCCTCTTTGTTTATCTGCTATCCTACTATCCATCTTACTCTTGATTCTTTCAATAATAACTCTACCATACATGAAATCACAGCTTCCCTATCTTCATCAACATTTAACAATTCCTCAAAATATTCCCTCCATCTTCCCAATACCTCTAATTCTCCATTTAATAACTCTCCTCTCCTATTTTTAACTGACAAATCCATTTGCTCTCTAAGCTTCCTTAACTTGTTAATCTCTCTCCAAAACTTTTTTCTTATTTTCAACAAAATTTGTTGATAACGTCTCACCCACTCTCTTATTTGCTCTCTTTTTACATTGCTTCACCACTTTCTTAACCTCTCTCTTTTTTACCATATACTCTTGCCTCCTTGCATCACTTCTACTTTGTAAAAACTTCTCATATGCTGACTTTTTCTCCCTTACTACTCTCTTTACATCATTATTCCACCAATCGCTTTTCTTCCCTCCCGCACCCACTTTCCTGTAACCACAAACTTCTGCTGAACACTCTAACACTACATTTTTAAACCTACCCCATACCTCTTCGACCCCATTGCCTATGCTCTCACTAGCCCATCTATCCTCTAATAGTTGTTTATGTCTTACCCTAACTGCCTCCTCTTTCAGTTTATAAACCTTCACCTCTCTCTTACCTGATGCTTCTATTCTCCATGTATCCCATCTACCTTTTACTCTCACTTTAGCTACAACTAAAATGTGATCTGATATATCTGTGGTCCCTCTATAAACATGTACATCCTGAAGTCTACTCAACAGTCTTTTATCTACCAATACATAATCCAACAAACTACTGTCATTTCGCCCTACATCATATCTTGTATACTTATTTATCCTCTTTTTCTTAAAATATGTATTACCTATAACTAAACCCCTTTCTAAACAAAGTTCAATCAAAGGGCTCCCATTATCATTTACACCTGGCACCCCAAACTTACCTACCACACCCTCTCTAAATGTTTCTCCTACTTTAGCATTCAGGTCCCCTACCACAATTACTCTCTCACTTGGTTCAAATGTTCCTATACATTCACTTAACATCTCCCAAAATCTCTCTCTCTTCTCTTCACTCCTCTCTTCTCCAGGTGAATACACGCTGATTATAAGCCACTTTTGGCATCCAACCTTTAATTTAATCCACATAATCCTTGAATTTACACATTCATATTCTCTCTTCTTCTTCCATAACTGATCCTTTTACACTTCTGGAACTGGAGGCAACACTCTCAGCTTGCCGATCATCGGCAGCTGGGCCTGAAGGCATTCATATTCGGATTTTACAACATTTACATCAATCAGCCCTTGCAGTCCTCTTACAACTCTTTAATCTTATTTGGTCACAATGAGCTCTTCCCCAGTTGTGGAAATCTGCAATTGTTCTCCCCATTCTGCAAACCGGATACTACGGGACATGATGTCTTCCACTATCGTTCCATTGCTCTTACCAGTGCAGTTTGCAAGGTAATGGAACGTCTGGTAAGTCGTAGTTTAATGTGGTATTTAAAGGCACACAACAGCCTCTCCACTAGTCAATATGGCTTTCGTAAGGGTCGTTCTACCATTGAGTCCTTACTATGCTTGGAAACGTATGTTCGTAATGCCTTTACAAATAACCACTCAGTTATTGCCATATTTTTTGACCTTGAGAAGGCATATGACACAACTTGGAGGTATAATATTTTGGCCCAAGTCCACTCCTTAGGCCTCCGAGGCAATCTACCATCCTTCCTTAGTTAAGAACTTCTTTACTGATAACCATTTTTCTCCTTGCTATAAACGATTTGGCCTCTTTTCTTCCATCCAATATTTAGTCATCACTCAATGTTGATGACTTCGCTATTGCCTGTGCAGGCACTGACTGTCACCTCATTGCAGTTTCTCTCCAGTATGCAGTCAACCATGTTTCCAGCTGGGCCACCACGCATGGGTTTAAATTTTCCAGTACTAAAACTCACCAAATTACTTTCACTAGACGCTCTGTCATCTCCGATCATCCTTTGTACCTCTATGGCTCACGTATCCCAGAAAGTGATACAATCAGGTTTCTAGGACTTCTATAGACCATAGGTTATTTTGGAAACCTCACATTACCTCTCTGAAGGCAACTTGTCACAGCCGGCTGAGCATTCTTAAAACCCTCGCTCATCTTTCTTGAGGAGTTGATCATAGAACTCTCCTTCTCCTACATTTAGCCCTAATTTTATCGAAACTCGATTATGGTGACCAGATCTATTCGGCGTCCTCTCCTGCTACTCTCTCTAGCCTTAACCCCATCCATCACCAGGGATTACGTTTATGCCTTGGTGCTTTTCGCTCTTCACCTACTGAGAGTCTCTATGCAGATGCGAATATTTCATTCTTGTCTGATCGCCTTGATGCCTATTGCATTCACTATTATGTTTACTCTCATGATCTCCGCAATACTTCCATATATAGAATAGTCACTGATGTTAGTAAACATTCTTTAGTTATTCGTCGCCCCTGTTTACTCCGTCCCTTTGCTCTTCTCCTACATTTGTTCTTGTCTTCCCTTCAGTTACCACCTTTCTATGTTCGTGTAGCATCTCACTTTTCCGTACCCCATTGGGAAGTTCCAGCTGTTCGTATCTGCCATGCACGAATGCCCAACTGCCTACGGTAGCTTCCCGCTCTCTTTTTCTTGACCACTTCTGCTCTCATTCTCATGCCATTGCAGTGTACATAGATGGTTCTAAGTCTTCTGATGGCGTTGGAATCGCAGCAGTGTTTCTGGACAGTGTCGTGCGAGGGCATTTACTATCCTCGGCTAGCATTTTTCCTGCTGAATTGAATGCTATTATTGCAGCACTTATCCGTATTGCATCTATGCTTGTGTCACCATCTGTGGTTGCTTCAGACTCCTTTAGTGCTTCACAGGCTATACGAAAATTTGATACACCTCACCCCCTAGCTCTCCTATCAACTTTGGTCACGCCGTATTTCTACCAAGCACAAAGATATTGTTTTTTGTTGGGTCCCTGGTCATGTTGACATATAGGGCAATGAACAGGCAGACACTGGAGCGCGGTCAGCAGTACATGACCTTCCAGTTTCTTATAGAAGTGTTCCATTCATTGAATATTTTGCTGTAATTGCTACCCACCTTCACACCCATTGGCAACAACGTTGGTCTGATCCACTCTATAACAAACTTCATTCTATTAAAACGAGTATAGGTTACTGGCCGTCTTCTTGTCATCAATGTCGAGGATGGGAGACTACTCTCTCCCGTCTTCGCATCAGCCACACTCGTCTCACTCACAGGTATCTCATGGCGAGGCACCCTGTTCCTCTCTGTGAGAATTGTCAGGTTCCAGTATCTGTTAGCTACATTCTGTTAGACTGCCCACTCTATCAGTGAGCACACAGAATTTACCTCCAACGTCGTCTCCACTCTGCTGCTCTTTCTTTACCTTCCCATCTTGCTGATAGACCCTCCTTTAATCCGGACTCTCTCATTGACTTTTTGACAACAACTGATTTACTCAACAAACTCTGATGATGATAACTTTAGCACTCCCCTCAGCCCTTTCTACCTCAATCTCTTGCTACCCTCTACCCCTGCACTATTCACTGCCCCGCTGTACTCCATAACCTGCTAATCATCCCTCTCTCTCTTGCTACCCGATACCCTCATATCCTTCCCTGCCTTGCAGCGCTGTGGTTTAGAGCTTCTTTTTGTTTATAATAATAATCCAACCATTCTTAACTTGACTCACGAAATCGTAATGACATGATTGCAAACAAACCATACCACGGGCGGGATTGAACCCGCTGTCAGAGAGTCTCAAAACTCCAGACCGTCGCGTTAGCCACAGTGGTGACTATGCTAATCTTCCTATGGTGTAGAAATATACCTAGTTGAACGAATCTTATTGTGGCTAGCTGGTTCAGTGGCTAACGCGACGGTCTGGAGTTTTTAGACTCTCTGACCGCAGGTTCAATCCCGCCCGCGGTATGGAACCATTCTTAAGCCGACCCCTACCCTGCTTTCCTTCAACTACAGATTAATATGCTCTTCAAGTCATTCTATTTCGTTTCATTCTCTTTGAATATCCAAACCACATTAATAACCCCTCCTCAGCCCTCTAGATAATACGTTTAGTAACCCCGCACCTCCTTCTTATTTTAAAACTATAGATTCTCTTCATTATATTCACTCCACACATTGCTCTTGGACATGACACCTTCTCCTTGTTGCAATATTCACCACCAGTGTTTCACATCCATATATGAGTGTTGGTATGACTATGCTCTCATGTATTCCCCTCTTTGCTTCCATGGATACTGTTTTTTGTCTCCATAAACTCCTAAGTAAACCACTCACCTTTTTCCTCTCATCAATTCTGTGATTCATAAACTCATCTGCTGACAGGTCTACTCCCAAATATCTGAAAACATTCACCTCCTCCATACTCTCTCCCTCCAATCTGATATCCAATCTTTCGTTACCTAATTTTGCTATTATCATCACCTTACTATTTCCAATATTCACTTTTAATTTCCTTTTACATACACTACAAAGCTCATCCACCAACCTCTGCAACTTCTCTTCAGAATCTTCCAAGAGCACAGTGTCATAAGCAAAGAGCAACTGTGACAACTTACACTTTGTATTAGCTTCTTTATCTTTTAACTCCACACCTCTTGCCAACACCCGAGCATTCACTTCTCTTACAACCCATCTATAAATGTATTGAACAACCATTGTGACATCACACATCCCTGTCTAAGGCCTACTTGGAAATAATCTCCCTCTCACATACTCTAACCTGAGGCTAACTATCCTCGTTCAAACTCTTCACTGTTTTCGGTAGCCTACCTCCTATTCCACAGATTCATAACATTTACCACATTTTCATCCTGAGTTTTCCAAATCCGTATATTTATATTTACACTTAAAATGAGGAGAGTGACTAATGCTGCATTTCGCTGTATTAACCACTTCTCAATCATTCGCTGCCTGACCACGGTAGAATGCGGTTGTGTTCTGCACCCCTCTGCTGTTTGTAGGCGAGCTCCCTTTTCAGTTACCTGGCTGCAGTGGTGTGAAGTGGTGCTGTCGCGCCTCCGCTGGCAATATAGGTGCACTGCGATTGTCAAGATGGAGGTTAGTCTGAGACGCCGGATAAATACTGTAGGCATTGAGCTACTTAGAGGAACGATAACGCCTAGTTCTGCGCAAGTCTTATTGCCAAAGATCATCCGGGAGACGTATGGCATACAAGATGGTGACATGTATGGAGTAGCATTAAATGGAGGCCAAAGAATTTTCGTCAAACTGCTATCGGCAACGGTTTATGAATCGTTGGTCACCCGGTTTCAGGACGTAAGTCTTAACGTCACACCAGCTGTCAGTGTAAGAATGATAGATGTTTTACGGCATTATATGTGGATCAAGTTACGCAACGTTCCCTTTGAGGCAGACGAGGCGGATATCAGGAAAGTTTTTGAGACGTATGGAATGGTGCATTATGCTAAACATGATACGTGGGTGGCAGGCGCCTATGCTGGTCTGCCAGAGGGTACTTTCAACCTCAAAATGACGTTTAGGCACCCAATACCGTCCTATGTTTATCTACAAGAATTCAGGATGCAGGTTATGGTTATGTACCCAGGGCAACGACGTACGTGCCTCCTAGGTGGTGAGTATGATCACATAGCGACGACCTGTGACAAGCGAAGATATGTGCCTGGACCTGTGGTGGACGTCGCAGCCCCTGCTTCAAAGGTGGCAGGTGAGGAACAAACATTGGACGGAGGGCTTGTGGGGTGAGATAGTGGATCGGGCACACAGGGCTGGCGGTGAGTTGGAGTCCCTTTCCCAGCTGCCTGATCAGGTGTCGCCTCCTGTGAATAAGGAGGAGCAGCAATTACAGGAGAAGGTTCTTGAGATTGAGGAGGAATTGGTCGAAGTTTTGAAGACTTTGTCACCGCCTGAGGGGGACGTTACATCTGAGCGTGGTGTCATCGGAGAGTCGTCGCTTCCAGAAAGTCGGGGACGTGATATTTTTGGACGTGATGGTGGTTTGGGGTCGTCTGTTGAATCACTAAACCATTCTCAGGTGGAGGTGGAGGTTCCATCGAGAGGAAACACCTGACCAAGACATGTGTAACGTGACTGTCACAAGAAAGAGGGCGGCTACATCAAATTCTGATGACGTCCTAATGACTGCACAAAAGCCTGGGAAACAGACTGAGGTGGAGTGTGAAGGTAGTGGTGTAGGTGGTGGTAGCCATGATAGGAGGCACCGGAAGAAGGAGGGAGGAAAGAGAGCACTCTGAAGGTGTCAAACTTAAATTCAAACTCTGGAGTTGTAAAGAGTGATGAGAGGAGGCAGGGGTGGAAACTTTAATAGGCCTTAGGTGTATGTCTGTAAATGTTAATGGGTTATGTAGCAGTATGAAGAGAGATTGGTTTCGTAATTTCCTGAATAAATCTAGAGTGGATGTTGTGTTCCTGCAGGAGCACAATTTTAAAGAAGGTAGGGTGTTGGAGGTGGCAGGATTTCGAGTAGTTACCCTGCCATCTCCCCGTCTAAAAGGTGGTGTGGGTATTTTAATAAGGGAGACGAGCCCGTTTGTTTTGCAGAGAAGTGAGGGAGGAGGGGGAGGGAGGGTGTTGCGTGTGGATGAGTGGTGGATGGGTAAGCGTGTGTCTTTGTGAGTGTGTATGCGCCGGCAGAAAATAACATACAGGTAAAGAATGATTTTGTGTGTGAGGATCTTGTGTTTTTCTTAAGTGCACTGCCAGAGGTGGCAATAGTTGGTGGGGACTGGAATAGTGTAATCAGGGTGGCTGATGTTGACCCAAAAGGGGCTGGATATATGTCTGTGGCTCTTAGGGATTTATTAAGGAATGTTAGGTTACGTGATGCCTTTGGGGGGCGGTGTGGGAGACTGAATATACGTTTGTTAGGAGTGGATATGCTGCGAGACTAGATAGTGTACCTTTCTCAGGGAGTGGATGTGAAATCTTTCAGTACTGTTGAGGCTACAATGTCAGATCATAGGGCAGTGGTGGTGGAGGTTGGGTGGGGGACGCTCGCGGACATATATAGAAGTTATTGGAAATTAAATATAAGTGTGTTAGGTGATGAGGAGGGGTTGGAGAGGTTTTCAGTCCTATGGAGGGAGCTTAGTGTGGAAGAACATGGAGTGGATGACATTGTGACATGGTGGGATTGTGTTGCAAAGGAAAGGATTAGAAAGTTTTATGTGAGAGAAGGAAAACTTATTAATAATTTAAAATATAGACTGGCTAACTATTTAGGGGATAGGTTAAGAGGTTGCTATGGGTGGGGGGTGGTTGGGAATAATTTTCCTATGGATGAAATAGCTGAAATAAAGGGGAGGTTGAGGGTGTTGCAAAATGAAAGGTTTCAAGCTGTAAGAGTGCAGGCAAGGGTGGAAGAAGTGCTTTGGGGCGACAAGCCGTCAGCGTGTGTTTTGCGGCATCAAAAGCAAAGGCAGGCGGTGACGGCTATCCCATGTTTAGAGGTAACGGAGAGGGTTGGGAATTATAGAGCAGGGCAGGAGATACGAACCATGAAGGGGATGTGTGCGTATGCGGAGGCTTGGTACGAGAAGTACTGGAAAAGGGGGGGGGGTGACGTGGCGTTAGACAAGGTGTGTACGTATGTGACGTGTAATTTAGGAAATAGTGATAGAAAGGCTTTAGGAGGAACTATTATGGCAGAGGAAATAGAGAATGCGTTAAGGGGAATGAGGAAGGGGCAAGCTCCGGGTATTGACGGTCTCCCAGTAGAATTTTATTTACAACATTGGACGTTAATACGGGGATTTATAGTTAGGTTATTTAATCATATGAAGGAGAAGGGTAAGTTGGGGGAGAAGCTGGCTACAGCAGTTGTAGTGTTGGTCCCGAAGGTCAAGGGGGCAGCCCACCCTACGGGAGTACCGAGCCATATCGCTGATGTGTGCAGACTATAAGGTTTTTGCAAAAAAAATTAAGCAATAGGTTCAAATGTGTTGTAGGGAGGCTGGTGTCAAAATCTCAGTTTGGGTTGCCGGGAAGGTCGATGATTGAAGGACATGGGATCCTGCGAAATTTTGTGGAAGCTAAGGGTGGGGGTGGAGAGGCGGCTTTGTTGGCTCTAGATTGGCAGGGAGCATATGATAGAGTGGAAAGGGGAGCTTTGCAGGTTATACTTAGGAGACAGGGTTTTGGGGAGAAAATAGTCAAGTGGATAAATACGTTGTACAAGGGGGCGAAAATGAGGATACAGATTAATGGGTGTATGGGGAAGAAGATTGCAATGGGTAGAGGCCTTAGACAGGGATGCCCCATGTCCCAAATATTGTTTGCATGTTTCCAGGACCCCTGTTATAGAATGGTTGACTGTAGCTTGTGTACTCTAGGTGAGGGAAGTGTGGGGGTGGGAGGGCCTGGCCGGGTTTAATTGGATATGTTGACGACACCACTGTTCTCATTCGTGAAGGGATGTCAATGGGAGTGTTGGACGAGGTTGTGCATTTATTTGGAAGTGCCACGGGTATGCAGGTAAATAGTGCAAAGTCAAGTTGGCTTCTTGGGTGGAGGGTGTGGGGGGAAAGATGTAATGTTGTTAAAGAATGGGCGGTGTCTTTACAGATTTGTGGTATTATTTATAGGGATGACATGGTTGCGGCGCGGGTGGAAAACTCGGATAGGTTATTGGAAAGGATCGTGGGGCGTCTAGGTGTTCTGAGACCCCAGCACCTAACTCTTATACAGCGAGTGATAGTCGTAAACATTTTAATGTGTAGTAAGATTTGGCATGTCGCAGCTGTGTTCCCAATTACAGGGACAGCAATTGCAGAAATTCTAAGACGGGTGTACAAATTTTTGTGGGGTTCACGTTGTGATTGGTTAAGGAGAGAAGTTGTAATGTTACCTGTAAGTCAGGGTGGGTTGGGGTTGATGGATTTGAGACGGAGAGCTAAATGTGTGTTTATTAAATGGGAAGTGCTGCGTGAGGGTGTGAACGCGGGGCAGTTGGGAAGGATACACGACAGGCTGGGTGTGTGGTATCGAGGAATGGAGTTGAGGGAATGCGAAATCGTTTTGAGGGCCGTGATATTGGTTAGGGAACTGAGAAAGGTTCGTATAAGGGATTTGTGTAGGTTACTTGTAGGTAGGTGCGTTGTCCCAGTTGAGGGTTTGTTCCCCATGTATGCATGGAAGAGTATTTGGTTTAGATTTAATAAAATGAAGTTAAACCCTCGGGCACGTGAGGTAATGTTTCGTTTCCTGCATGGGATCCTTCCGTCTGGTGAGATACTACGAAACAGACAGGTTGTAGAGGGTGGGGGGTGTGGTATCTGTGGAGGGGATGAGACAGCGTTCCATGTAGTTTACTTTTGTGAAGGGCTAGAGGAGGTTAGGTGCTGGTTAAGTAGGTTGGTACAGAGGGTGGGTGGCCGTGGGGGTGTCGGTTCTGCGTGCTTTAAGTCTAGATATGGGTGGGTTAGACGAGGGTGTCATAAAAGCTTTAGATTATATCATGGTAGATTATGTATATATGTCGTGGGTGATGAGGGGGAGAGGGGATAGTGAGGAGAGAAGAAAGGTTCTTGCGGTAACGTTCTATCGTACGATGTGTCGTAACAGAGATTTGTATGGGAGGAGGTGTGATCAGGCTTTCTCAGAGGGGTATAGAATGCTAACGTTAGGGATTCTCGTAAATCTGTGATTGATTATGAGTGAGTGAAGGGGTTTTCATAGGTTAGAGGGAGTCAGGGGGTCACAGCGGGCTCGCCTCCTTGGGGGGGGGGGGTCGTGAGAGTGTTGTGAATGTGGGTTTGGAATGGTTTCCTGGTTTTCATTGAGACTTATGGCATCCACCTTGTGGTTATCTTGCCAAGTGTGGATGTGGAGCTCAATGACTCGTTATATCGATATAACACTTTTCAGGAATGTAGGTATAATATAGCAGAGTTTTTTAATGTATTATTTTGATTCTTGAGTAATAAGTTATTAGCGACATGAAGTGTGTTTTAGTTTGTATTTATGTTACGTTCTGGGTTTTTGCATGATGAGATATACTTATATACTGTTTAGCTTTGTGCGTACAGTGCATCTGATTAATGTGATTTTGTGTAATTTTTTGTGTGTACGTGTGTGTGTGTGTGTGTGGGTGTATATATATATATATATATATATATATATATATATATATATATATATATATATGCCTGCTGTATTTTGGGCACACGCCCCAGCTCTGAGGAGCTGAAAGAGATTTTCACCTTATAATCGGTGATATACACGTAACAACATGTACCGTATATGCCACCTTTATATCAATAATGTATCTCTTAAATCTACTGTACCATATTATGTAATAAAATATTCCTATTAGTAAAAAAAAATAAATATGAAAAGATGGGGTGGTAGGGGAAGTGGAATATTCAAACGGCTTCAGGAAGAAATCCAAATATTTTTCCTTGAAGCCTTTTTATCCACTTCTCCGAGGCTATGGGTCCCACAATTTACACCAGAGGTGGACCCCATTATATAAATATATATATATATATATATATATATATATATATATATATATATATATATATATATATATATATATATATATATATATATATATATCCTTTTCTATTGTATTGAGCCTTTGTCATGGGTCAGACGTTATGTAATACTTTATATATGTATGATTCGATTCTTTTTAAAGTTAATAATTATGGTCTGTACCCTGATACCGGTTCGGTGTCAATGCTAAGTTCTTGATGTTAAGTTTAGTCTGTATGGTATACAGACATATCTAGACAGTTTAGTCTGTATGGTATACAGACATATCTAGACAGTTTAGTCTGTATGGTATACAGACATATCTAGACAGTTTAGTCTGTATGGTATACAGACATATCTAGAGAGTTTAGTGACGTAGTCCATTTGTGTCTGAGATTTTGTATATGGGTTTATTGTAACAGTATAGCGCTTCAGTTTTTGTGTTCTAAGCTGTATTCTTTTTCTGTTTATTCGTATGTTGGTATATATAAAGCTGTATTGTTAGGGATACGTATGTAGATGTTCTAGTAAGATTATGATGTTAGGTTTTGGTTTTTTGATTAATGTGAAGGATGGGATTTAACTGATATAACTTCTTTGTATATTTTATGTTCAAGTGTATTGAGCCTTTGTCAGAGGTCATGTTATATGTACAAGTTATATATATGTAAGGTTTTGCATCAATGAATGTGTATATATGTCAATTCATGACCCTGTGACAGTATTTTTTTTAGCTATGTTCTTGCCGTAAGTTCTTGGTGTATGTTTGGCAGCAATATCTTGCCAGCATATAGATGCAATCCGTTTGTCAGTTAATTTGATTGAGATCCATACTGTTTCTTTATTTTTATGTTAAACTGTATTGGTTTTAAATAAAAAAAATACTGCATTTGCCGATAACAAGTGCAGTTATTGTCTGAGAACATTACAGCTACAGTGTCTTTGATTAGACATGAAAAGTAGATTAAAATAACGCTACAGTGCTCATAATAAAACTTGTTAAAGTAGGGTCAGTGTCCAGCTCCCGCTATGCTTCGCCCCTTTCTCCACCCGGACAGGTGACGTGCGGGACTCTGACCAAATGGATAATCACTTGCCTCACAGCTCCCAACACAACTGTAAGTAAAAGCCTCTGCTCCTATTTTTAATAGATATATTCGTTAAAAGCTTCACTTTTAACTAATTGTGGAGACTAAGTTCATCCTGCCTTGACTTTCATGTTTAAAGCCTCGCCAGTCTTTTAAATGCTTTACTTATCATGGAGAGTGATTTATCGAGCAGTGGTTAACTTTTGTCTCTTTCTAGCTTGGAATATCAGCTAGGGTCATCTGGCAACTACATAGACAGTGCTGAAGGAGATGAACCTCACTTTGGTTCTGGGATGTCACCCTTGATCTACGTACCTGAGTGTAGCCAACCACAGGCAACTACCCCTCATCTTGACGGATCATTTAAGGCTAGACATACTGTGACTGAATAGTCGTTGAGTTGTCACTCACCAGCTGTGACCCCCCCCCCCCATCATCAGCAACGGCTACAGTTTCTACATTGCATTGTGTCAACAACATCTACATAACTTTATTCCATTATCTTGCACAAATTAGCGTTGAATTCAAATATCAATTGAAGACAAGTCTCCCTTCGATCCCCGTTATGGAGGGGAACCTTTAGTCTGCATCACTTCACGATGCATTACTCTAACAGGTTAAAGATCAAACCAGCGAGTGGGACAGTCAATGATTCGTCCAAACTAGCACTTGCAGCTGTTGTTAGTGGCAGACTGCAAGTCACATGTAATGCGATTTTATCGCTCAAAGAAGCCTTTGTTGTCGTCTGTACAGACGACACGGAGGCCGAAAAACTACTTACCACTACTGCTACTACCACTCTACGAGACCAGGGATTTCAAGTCTTGACTTCCCCAGTTCTGAGGGTCAGGAGAACTGTGTTCCTCAAGCGACTCGACGACCTCATCACTGCACAGGCCACTGAAGAAATCAAGTCATCTATCGAAGCACAGAACCCTTGGGCCAAGGTCGACTTCATTACTAAAATACCCAATTCTTCATCCATGCTGAAGGTCACCTTCAGTGACGTCAACATGGCAGCCAGAGCTCTCGCTGAGGGCCTGGCTATTCACTACTTCCACATCAACCCAGCCTTCATCGAAGCAGAGAAATTCCAACATATCTCACAGTGCTATAATTGTTACTCATACTTACACACCACAAATGATTGTCCTACCAAGGACAAGAAGTTCTGCTCCACCTGTGGCCGTGAGGGTCATGACTTCAAGAATTGCACTACTGCTTCACCACCTAAATGCTTGAACTGCAAGAATGACCACCATACTCTTGCTGCCAGGTGCCCTACCAGAAGAGACATACTCAAGAAACAACAATAAAAGAAGCCCAACCCACAAGCAACCACATATTCTGCTATCGCCAAGCTTCAAGCAGACACTACCAAGATACTACATGCCACGCAAGCTGCTCCCACCACTTCCCTGCCAGCACCTACTGCCGACTCCACCAAGATACTTTATTGCATTATGTATGTTCATGTACAGAATGTAGCTGAGCCTGGTTCCTTCAGCACCACCATCAATGAAATCTTCAAACTCAATAATATGCCTGGTTTTACATTCCCTGCATCCCCACCTTCCACTGAGATCATAAAATCCACTGCTAATGTCTCCAACATCACCGTTGCTACACAGCTACCACAAGCTTCACTCGACATAGAGATAGACCAATCAGACACCACCGAGACACTGACAACTCCCACCAATGAGAGTCCACCACCACCTGCACCCACTGCTAGCGCGACTAACCAATCAGAAACCTCGCCTCCATCAGTTCAGCCACCAGCCAAGAAAGCGAAAACACAAGACACTGGGGATGCATCTCCCTGTGCCACTGCCACTGCTACACCACAAGATGAAGCCCGCATCCTAGGTGGTGTATACTTCTATACAACGAACCAGTAAAAGAGCACAATGCAGATTTCAGAACTTAAACAGCGACTCCCCGCCTCAACAGTCAAGTACACCTTCGACACAAATACTTCATACACCACTGAAGCCCTGGACAGATTACTCACTCCACCCCGCCTTGTGGCAATCGATTACACTTCAAGGGAGAAATTCAGAATGCTCCAGAATGGGTCCTTTGAAGACGGTACCCTCCTCTAGCACGACAGTCTACGAACACTCACCATGAAGATAAGTTTCCCCAGCACTTTGCAGTCCGCTAAAGCTGGGGTGTGGCTCCAATCGACCCAGTAATTGCTGCCTCTGCCCACCTGCGCTTCTGAAGCGAGAAGACACTTTCGTCCTAGGAAGTCAATGCAAGATAGAAGAAGAAGACATCCTCCAACCGGAGGGCCCAAGAAAGAAGAAAGAAGAAAGAAGATGAACGTCACCCCCCACCTGTGGGGCCACTGCAGGGTCACCATCTGGAGAAGACCCGGGTCGGAAGTACCGGCGAATCAGCATGAATGAATGAAATATCAATTTTTTATTTCATTTTTAATTTCTCTTTCAAGTAGGATAAAAGCTCATGTTTAAATGTTTTATATTTTCAATTCTAACACTAAAGTGTTTATATTTATATGTTATTCTTTTTCTTTTCATTAATTTTCCTAAGGAGGAGCCAGCCTTGGTAAGACCTGATCTTACAGGGCTGAATAAGCCTTTACAAGTGGCGACCTTGCCAGGATCACCCAACTGAATCAAGATTCAACTCCATCTCGAATCTACCATTGGAACTTCAACGCCACATACCACAGACGGTTACCACCTGCCATGAGTAATCATTCTCTATGGTAGGACTACAGTACAGGTATTTAAAAGATTTGGTGATTGTTATAGTCTCAATTTATTGTAAGTCAAGTCAAGGCAGGATATACTAGTTAATTCTGCCATCTTTGTTTTTGAGCTTGAAGCAATTTGGAGGAATAGACTCAAGGGACCCGAGATTTTCCAGTGACAAGTTGCTTCACCGAGCTCTATTTATATATCAAGGGAACTGTTGTAGGACACTCTTGATTTGTTTGTGAGAAAATTGATTGGTCAAGGGACCCCATTCTACTTGCTGTTTGGTCGGATCTGGCATAGAACCCTCCGTTTTCATTCATACTTGCTGTTTAATCGAAGCAGGGATCGAACCCTCCGATTTATTTTGTTTAAGAGTAGCAGGAATTGAACCCTTCATTTTCTTTAATACCCATTTCATTTTCCTCTGGTAGTTTAAGTTATTCTTGCAAGTATGGAGGAATACCAGTTTTGGATGAACACTGGGAGAAAGTTAGGAATAACGGGGAAAAATTTAGAATCTTTCATCATCCAGGAAAGAATTGAAAGAGAAAGAATTGAGAGTGAAGAGAGACAGCTAGAAATAGAAAGAGAGGAGAAAAAGGAGAGAGATAGAATAGAGAGACAAAACCAAGAAAGACAGAAAGAGAGAGAAGACAAAAAGGAGCATGACAGACTTGATCGTGAGGAGAGAGCTAAAGTCAATGAAGAACAAGCTGAAATACGTGAGGAACAAGCTAAATTAAGATAACTTGAGGAAAGAGCAAAAGCTAGAGAAAATGAGTTACGAGAAAGAAAGATCATAAGGTAGAAAAATCTCGCCTTGAATTAGAAAATAAAAAGTTAACTTTTTCACAACAGCAATTAGAAGAAGGAGTAATTGAACATCATGCAGCTAGTGCACATATTCCAACACCTAATTTGCCTCCCTTCACAGAGGGTGAAGACATTACTTCATATATTATCAGGTTTGATAATACCTCTACCCTCTTTGAATGGCCTGCTGACACCTGGGCTACCAGGTTAGGAATGTTATTTTCTGGTACAGCCTTGAATATCTATGCAACTTTGTCACAGGATATCATGTGTAATTATAACCTACTGAAGAAGGCAATCCTTAAAGCATACCAAAAGACCACAAATTCTTATAGGAAAGATTTCAGGTATGCCACCTTACAGCCTGGCCAAAACTTTCAACAGTTACAGGTAACACTCTTTCGTTTGTTCGACTTTTGGATAGAGAGTTCAGGAATTGATCACAGTTATGAATCTCTTAGAGACTTCATGGTTGCTGACCAGTTCCTGACAGCTCTTCCTCACCAGATACGAACATTCATCAGAGAACGTAACCTGATTAAAGCTGAGGAAGTTGCTGAGGCTACTGACCTGTATGCTGAGGCTCACAATTCTTATAAAGACCAAAAGGGATCGAACCTTAAGGGCAAGGGTTCACCACATCTTAAGAAGACAAAGCCTCCAGTAGAAAGTAAACTGACTTCTTTTATTCCGGTTTGTCATTTGTGGTCCTAAGGGACATAAACGTCCCGATTGTTCCAAGAAAGTGCAAAAAGTTGGTAGATTTTTAAAGACTGTAATGACCAGGCACCCTTCTGTTCGGGAACAGTTAATGGAATTATGTATCTACCATTTTACGAGACACTGGATGCACGTGTATATTCATTTCCAATAAGCTGTTCCCTAACCTTAAAGACACTCATGCTTCTGCTATCCTTTCAGACTACTTGGGCCGTACAGACACTTTTCCTACCATCCGTTGTTACATTAGGTCTAAATGGTTCACAGGTTGGTCCGAAGCCGTACTAGCTCCCATCACTTCTTGCTTCGAACTAATAGGTAGTGTAAAAGGTGCTATTCTTCCTTCTGAGGTTGACCTTTCATCACCAAATATGGACATAAGTGTTTCAGGTCCTCTTCCTGTAAAGTCAAAAAAGCCCCTCGACAGTTCAGAGGAGGCAATGTCTCGTGATATTCATGTGGGGTTAGAAACCAGTGATGCTACTCTCGAAAGCGAGGTAGTAGGATCACCGGTTCACTTGTTAGATGAAAGTGGGGGTATCGCCTCCGATACTGTAAATGTCTTGACTAGGGCTCAGACCGAAGCCCAGGCTTCTCCTACTGTCCATCCTTTGATTTTCCTTGACTTTAAGCCTTTTGATATATCTAAGGACTCCTTTGTCAAATTACAACGTAATTGCCCTTCTCTTCAGAATTACCATAATGCAGCTAGCAAAAATCAAGTTATCCAAAGGAAAAACTTTTCATATAAATTTGAATATATTAGAGGTATCTTGTATAAATCGGTATTCAAATTAAATTCAGACGAGAGAAACTATTCCATCCTAGTTGTTCCAAGTCAGTGCAGAGAGACTGTTTTTAAAATTGCTCATGACCTGTCAGTGGCCGGACATTTCTCACATCGTAAAACCTTGAATAAAATTAGGGAAACCTATTTTTGGCCCAAAATGTCCTCAGATATCACTACTTATTGTAGATCATCCTGTCATCCTCCCGAGGTACCAGGCGAGGACCTATGGTCAAAATGCCAATCTCTACGGTACCGTTTGAAAGAGTAGCTATTGACATGGCTGGTGCTTTACCACCACTTTCATCTGGGGGACATAGATATATATTAACATTAGTTGATTATGCTTCGAGTTTCCCTGAAGCTGTACCCTTAAAGTGCATAACTACTACAGAGGTGGCTGAAGTACTTTTGTCCATCTTCTGAACAGTTGGCATCCCTAGAGAAATTTTGTTGGACAGTGGCACACAATTCACATTTGAACTAATGCAACATCTCTACCAAATTCTGGGAGTGAAGCCTCTCTTCACCACACGATATCATCCCAGCTGTAATGGGAGGATTGAGCGCCAGCATTCGATTCTCAAGTCCATTTTAAGGAAACTTTGCTCCCTTAAACCTAAGGAGTGGCATCGTTACCTACCCTGTGCTTTGTTTGCCATGAGGGAAGTTCCCAGTGACTCTTTGGGGTTTTCACCTTTTGAACTTCTCTATGGTAGACAGGCCAGAGGTCCATTGTCCATCCTTCATGACTTATGGACTAAAGAGGAGGGAAATGCTGAGGTTCAGTCTTCTTACCAGTTTCTCCTTAACCTTAGATCCAAACTTGAGGAGACCTGACATAGTTTCGAGAAACTTAAGCTTATTAATGGACCAGTACAAAACCTATTTTGATGCCAAAAGTCAGAGGAGAAGTTTTAAAGTAGGAGATGAGGTTCTGGTACTTTTACCAATAAAGGCAAATAAATTATTAGTAGCATGAAAAGGTCTTTATAAGGTATTGAAAATTTGTGGGGAGGTTGATTACCTCATAGAAGTCAAGGGAAAACCTAACCTTTATCATATCAACATTCTCAAGAAATATTACCGAAGAAATTCGGTTAACTGCCTGAATGACTTTGATTTAGTTTTTCCACACAAACTTGATAAGACAACTGAAGAGTGTAAGATGTGTGTAATTGACACCTCTAACATAGACTATGACAGAGAACTACATGACTTGGTGACTCTTGAGAACTCTGGTTCGACAAACATTAATATCAATGAGCCTTTGGATGACCATAACAAACATGAACTACTTCAATGTGTGGGTAAATTCTCAGATGTCTTTACAGATATTCCAGGTGTCACCTCCACGGTAGTCCATAAGATTGACTTAGTCACGGACAACCCTATCAAAAGGAAATTATACCCAGTTCCAGTTCACCTTAGGGATGTATTTGATCGAGAGGTAGACAGATTATTAATACTAAAGATAATTGAACCTTCAGTATCTACATATTGCTCACTAGTAGTCATGGTTAAGAAGGAAGACAATTCATATAGACTTGTTTTTGACTTCAGAGGACTTAATGCTATAACTTAGTGGGATGCTGAGCCTATGCCCTTAATAGATAGCGATCTACACAAATTTTATGACTTCTTTCTTTTCAGAGATTGATATTGAGCAAACATATAATCAAGTAATGTTAGATCCTTCTTCTAAGCAGTACACCGCTTTTCCTACCCACCAAGGACTGATGCAGTATAGAACTATGCCCTTCGGTTTGGTAACTGCCTGTGCTACCTACATGAGACTGATGAGAAAGGTCTTGGGTAATATGCCAAATGTTTCAGTTTATTTTGATAACATTTACGTAATGACATCCACGTGGGCGAACATATCCAAACATTAACATCAGTTTCGCGTAGGTTACGCTCACATGGCCTCACTGCCAAGCCGAAGAAATGCTTCCTTGGGTATAACTAAATTAGATATCTCGGATTGATTCTTTCTAATAACTCTCTGCAGCCTCTCCCCAGTAAGATCAAAGCTTTATTTAAGTTTAAATTCCCCAAAACCAAGAAGTTCATACATAGCGTTCTTGGTTCTGTAAATTTTTATGCACGGTTTATCCCCAACATTACCGATCTTACAGGCATCTTATCTGACTACCTTAATAAGTCTGTGATGAAACCTCTTGCACTTTCCGACATAGTTCTGGAAAAGTTTAATGAGATTAAGAACATCTCGAAAGACCCTATACTTAAGATTCCACATATTAATAAGCCGTTTTGTTTAAGAACTGATGCCTCCAATGCTGGCCTAGGTGCAGTGTTATTACAGTATCATGATGGTACACCCTTCCCAGCATGCTTCCTAAGCCAGAAACTTCTTCCTTCAGAAACGAGATACTCCACCATAGAAAAGGAAGGTTTGGCCCTTGTGTGGGGCATCTCATAACTTAAATTTTATTTACTGGATAAAAAATTCATTTTAGAGATGGATCACAAACCTTCGATATACCTAGATACTTTTAAAGGAACCAACAGTTGCCTCTTGAGGTGGACATTGGCACTACAAGCTTTTAAGTTCCATATTGTGTATATAAATTGCTTATCCAACTATTTCTCTGACTGGTTAAGTCGTGACAGTCAGTAGATTAGGTACCTTACGCGACTTTCCCGGGTTAGAGCTTTTTCTTCGCCTATTCTTCTTATATTCATTGACTATAAGTCTTGGTATGGGGGAGTGTGAGGCAAAAGTTCAACAGATAGGATTAGTGAGCATATATATGGTGATGATAGTTTGATTGGCAGACTGCTTATTAAGGTAGGGTCAGTGTTTAGCTCCCGCTATATCACCCCCCCCCCCCACCTTTCTCCACACTGAAAAGTGACGTGTGGGACTCGGACCAAATGAATAATCACTTGACTCACAGCTCGCAACACAACTGTAAGTAAAAGCCTCTGCTTCTATATTTAATGGATATATTGGTTAAAAGCTTCACATTTAACTAATTTTGGAGACTAAGTTCATCCTGCCTTGACTTTCATGTTTAAATCCTCACCAGTCTTTTAAATGCTTTTCTTATGGAGAGTGATTTATCGAGCAGTGGTTAACTTTTGTCTCTTTCTAGCTTGGAATGTCAGCTAGGGTCATCTGGCAACTACATAGACAGTGATGAAGGAGATGAACCTCACTTTGGTTCTGGGATGTCACCCTTGATCTACGTACCTGAGTGTAGCCAACCCCAGGCAACTACCCCTCATCTTGACGGATCATTTAAAGCTAGACATACTGTGACTGAATAGTCGTTGAGTTGTCACTCACCAGCTGTGACCCCCCCCCCCCCCCCCATCATCAGCAACAGTTTCTACATTGCATTGTGTCAACAACATCTACATAACTTTATTCCATTATCTTGTGCATATTAACGTTGAATTCAAATATTTTTTTATATTTCAAGTTCATGTTTAAATGTTTTATATTTTAAATTTTAACAATAAAGTGTTTATATTTGTATGTTATTCTTTCTCTATTCATTAACTTTCCTAAGGAGGACCCAGCCTTGGTAAGACCTACTTAAGATCTTACAGGGCTGAGTAAGGCTTCACAGTACTTCTAAATCAACCTTCTAAGTATATCAGTTAGAAAATGAGAAAATGTATAATATTAATTTCACTAGACATATGGGGGAAGATAATTAGTTAAAAAAGTAGTTTTATACAACTGTATTAATATACAGAAACCTGATAAATATTTCCTTCACAGTTTGTGGACTACACGACTCAGAATGTCAACAGAATTCCCAGACTGGTGCTTGTAGAAGTAGCTGCCAGACTGGTGAAACTGCTAATGGAAAATGTTTTTCTGGGTCCTGCAGCTGTTGTTACGTTAATGGTAAGTTATGTTTAACAAATGCAAACAATTGTCTTGTAAAATGAAACATTATTCTTGAATCTAATGTGACAACGTGTACTATAATAACTAACAATAGTTTAAATTACTTTTTTTATTTTTCTTGTATTCAAAACAATGTTTGTATGCATGAGGTAGTGGAAGGAATATAGGGATAATGCAAGGAATGCTTTAACGTAATGTAGGCTTTTCAGCCGTTGATATTTTTATTCCGTAACTCTGTAAATAATGGAAACAAGTGATTCTTATCAGCAAAGGCTTTTGATTGAGGGTTTGATCAATAAAGATGTTAGTGGTATGTGACCTGGATTACGACAGTAAGATTTAGATTTTGCCACCGAAGTGGCTAGTTTATTGTGCACCCCATATCCATCCTGTGGACGGTAGCGCGAGAGCATGTGGATACACAAAAGGCCTAGGAACTAGGCCCCAAAGGGTTAACAGGAATACATATGGATTTATATCTACATATCTATAGTTCACTTATCTGTTACAAGCAAATTTAGGAAATTTGCTTAGTATATCTGGTATCTTATTTTCATTAATAAGATATCTTGACATGTCACATAGGTTATTATAATGTCTGTCTCTGTATTCCTCAATAAGTGGATAATTAAGCACATAGTGTTCAAGAGAGTGACCATATGCCTGATCACATAATTTACATTTAGTTTGATCATCATCTGTGTGTCTCCCAAACTGCCAGAAGTACTTGTAACCAAGCCTAAGCCTGGTCACTACAACATCAGTCAGTCTGTTCACATTGCAAGTTGCTCCATAAACATAGTAAGCAGACGTATAAGGAATTATGGACGTATACGGATGCAAAATATTTGTAGATTGTTATAGTATGAATTTTAAAATGTTGTGTTGACGAAGAAGAATGTTGTGTGGTTGAATAGGTTTGCATTATTAATAAATTCATACGTACTATGGATTACAATATTCAGTGATAATATCCTATTCATGGGAAGGGGAGCTGCTTGTTGTAGTGAAGAGCATCTTGGTTTGAGGAAATGAACCTTTCGGTCTTCCTCCGACTCAGCCTAATTACCCCCTACTTTCCCTTTCCCCCTTCAATGCCCGGCATCCTTCCCTTAAAGATGAAGGATAAAAGATTTTATTTCTTTGCATAGTTTACAATGTGTAATTACAATTTTGATTTGATAAGTACAAAGAAATTCACTATCATGCCGGGGCATTTCTCATTCCTCCAGATTTCTCCCTTCCTGTGTTCTGTCTTTGGAGCCCTCTCCTCAGGCATTCTAGATCATAGTTTGAGAAAAAGAGTATCGTTGTTCATCCCATTCTGTTGATGTCCTTGGTGGTGGTGGTGTAGTCTGCTGTGGAATGTAGATCATCTGGGAAAGTCGCAATCCAACTCCGGTCTTCCTGGAGAAGGCTTCGGGTGACGGGCGTATCTCATCTCTGGAGGCTGCTTATCGGATTCCAGGAGGTGGTGGCCTTGTGGCGGGTATCCGACCGCCCTCTCTTTTGTAAACTGAGGTAGCTCGGAAAATGTGAAGTTGCTATCCTGGATTGCTGGTTTACTGGCATTAAGGATGTGTATGGCATGGGTTTTATGCCGCATCTGCACTACTGGCTTCACTGTGGTCCTCTTGTGTGCCGAGGGATATTTGCCACCTTTACACTGATCCAAGGAGCTATCCCTCCACGTTCTCTTCCGTTTCTTTTTTATTCCATTTTTCTCGGAGAAAATGAAAAAGAAGGGTGACCTAACTATGGAGTTCCAGATCCATGAAACTGATCCTACCACACCTCTGCTGCATCCTCTTACTACCGTATTTCATTACCGGACAATTTTTCTAACGAACCGGTACCTTCTGCTGGTAACCTTTCGTTACCTGCTCTTGGTATCGAGGTTCCTCTTGATTACTTTGATACATCCGACCTGCATACGTCTTTGACCATGCTTCCGGCTTCTTGGTGAACGATTTTCAGATCGCCTACCCGACTCATGACGGATCACTTCCGGGGCCACACATAGACGATATTTCCGTCACAATTCGGTAACACAGTTGTTGCAGTAGTACCGTAGTTCTGTCTCATACCATTGTTTAGCGTAATTTCCAGATATGTGATGCCGACATTCTGGAGCAAGACCTCCCAATTCTCAAAGTAGACACTTATGTGCTACCTGCCCTCGGGCGATGATGCTTTCCCTGCAATGTAGCTTGCTTAACATTTGACTGCCGTGAACTTCCATCCTCAGTTTATATTGCAGAACACTGTAAGTCCGAGAAATGATCCCTCCATTACAACAGTGTAGAAATTGCTGGCGCTTCGGCAACCCAGCAAATTATTGCTGGTCCATGGCTGAATGCCTAGTCTGTGGTGTTGCCGACCATACCAATACTTGCTGCAGCCTACTTCCTTCTTGCCTTAATTGTAATGAGGCTCACCCAGCTTATTCTTGCCTTTGCTAAGTTTACATAAAAAAAACGATATATTAGTTGTCTCAAAGAGAAAGGTTTCACGTACATCATGGTAGTCTCTCATCTCTGCCTCCAAGGTAGACTTCCACGACTTTCTTATTCTAGAGTTACTAAGAGGCCTCTAACCTCGGTGGTGCCTACTTCCACAATCTCCTCTGTGGTCTCAACTTCGACAATCATCTCAGTAACTCTCTTGCAGTCCTGGACTCCGAGGTCCCTACCTCGTTGCCTTGTACTGTCCTTGAATCTTTATCTTCTCGCTCGTATGTTTCTATGTCTACAAAACCTCCCACAACTACACCTTACCATTACCTCTCTACTTCTCCAAAGTCTAAAAATTCCCAAAGTTTAAGTCTTCTTTAAACCCTCATACACAAATCTTTCCAGTTTTTTTCCTTTGCAGACTCTGTGCCTAGTTCTTTACCTCCTATTGGCTCTGTTACGAGTGTGGAGGCTTCTCCTTCCCCTCGTATAGCGTACAGTAACTTCCTCTCCTATCCCCTCCCAAGTTTCTTCTTCTGTTCCCTGCCAAGTTTCTTCCTCTCTTTTCTTTTCCAAAGTTTCTTCCTCTTATGTCCCTTCTCAAGTGAACCCTATCCTCTCATTCCCCCTCCATCGTCTGCCCTTCTATCAATGACTTCGTACTACCTGCAGTTTCCTTGTTCTTGAACCTATCTCCGAATATATTCAGGAGACAAAACCAATCCTTTGCTGTTTACTCGTTTACCGCTATCTGCACATGTTGATTTTTACCTCCTAGTCCGTAGACACCTACTGCTTCATGCTACTGATATACTTCTCTTCGCAGATTATGACTGTTTTAGTGGAATATTCGAGGTATCAGTGGTAATAAGGGTGAGCTTCTTGAGTTACTCTCCAAGTTTTCCCTCTTTGTTACGCTCCACTGTTATCCATCCTGTCTCAGCCAATATTTTGTTACATTCATCGGATCCTTTTCCCGACGAATCATTTAATGAAAATGCAGTTCTTGTATGAACCGGTGAACCATACCATCAGAACTTTGTTTACACTTTGCTGCATTACACTGCAGCCTGCATCTACCTGAGCAAGTGATATACAGTCTGTTCTTTGTATCTCTCTCCTCTAGCATTATTTATTCTGGATGTTGCGTTTCTGGTTTCCTCTTTACCGCCACCTCTTCTGATATTAGGTGATTTTAATGCACATAATTTCCTCTGGGGAATCTCACTGTGTCTCGCGGCAATCAGTTAGTCTTTTTTCCTCCATGTTTTAAATACGGGTTCTCCCACGCATTTTCACCTTCGCACACAGTCTCTCTTGCATTTGAACCATTCTACACAACTTATGCCGATAGCTTGTAGTTTCTTATATAATATATTGTGCCTTTTGCAATTCCCAAGCAACATTTCAGTTCTCAGGTAGTCCATCAAATTAATGAGGGAGGTGTTGGTTGAATGAGATCTACTAAAACCTGACGGTAACTATGGGGAAAGTTTTTGTCATTAAGATATTTAACTACTTGACAGTATACGCCCTTCTCTAGAATTTTGGACATCACACTGAGTATACTAGCAGGCCTACAGTTGCTGACATCAGACTTACTATTTTTCTTGAGGATATGAGTATTTCTGGCCTTTTTCCATTCTTTTGGAACAGTATTTGTGGCTTTGAACAAATTTATTATGTGCACAATGGGAACTGGTAATTTAGAGGCATCATCTTTTTAGGAACTTAGGCGGGATGTTATTGGGACATGTGCTGCAGCATACCTCCTTCTTGCCTTAATTATTCAGAAGGGACTGCTCTAATTATTTCAAAGGCCAGGGTAGCACCCCTGAAGGTCAGAACAGTACCACAGTTAGAACTGACAGCACTCTTTGTAGGCACAAAATAGCTGTCTGTCTCAACAAAGTGCTTGATCATTTCTCTATTAAAAAGACAGTGATCTGGAGTGATAATGAAGCAATTCTCCAATGGTTACGAAATAACAAGAGTAAATTGGTCTATGTTGGTCTACCCAAGAGAATCCAGCTGACATGTTGTCACGTGGTGTCCCGTTCAAGAAAGTTGTGAATAATAAATTATGACTCCACGGACGGAATTGACTCTCTAATAAAATAACTGGTCTCAGCAAAAAGCGCACGATATACCAGAAGAAACAGTCCGCTTGTACACAGCAGAAATAATCTGTTTAAATACAGCAGACACCCCAGAAACAGTCATTGATGGATCTAAATACTCATCTTTGAGTAAACTCTTAAGAGTTACAGCTTTTGTCTTCAAATTCATTAAAAGGATAAAACTTAATTATAAATTTCCTTAACCCATTAAATACTGGGTAAAACAAACACAGAAAGATGTCTTCTCTACAGAGTACAAATTTCTGGAAACACATGATAAATCCCCAAAGAAACTTAATTTGATTAATCCTTTTGGACTTTATCTCGACTCGGAAAAGATTATATGATGTCGGAGAAGAATTCATAATTCTTCATTAACTAAAGAAGCAATACATCCAATATTAATCCCTAAATATCATTAGCTAACAAACCTGATTGTTAAAAATGCCAACAGTAACGTGTTACACGGCGGAGTAACTGACACTGTCACATACGACAGCCCTACTGGATATCTCAAGGTCGACAAGTTGTGAAAAAATTAATAAGGGACTGCATTATTTGTTGTCATTACCATATGCGAGTATGTCAGTATCCAAGTCCACCTCCATACTCCTCTGAAAGAGTTTGCCATGTTACTCCATTTCAGAATACACTGGACCAATAATTTTAAAACAGTTGACAAAGCTCCAATCAAGGTGTACATCTGTTTGTTCACTTGTGCTACAACTAGAGCAGTACATCTAGAAGTAGCCACTGACATGTCTGCTGAAACCTTTATCAAATTATTCAGAAGGTTTGCAGCCAGAAGAGCGTGTCCCAGACTGATGATTTCAGATTATGCAACGAACTTTCTTGTTGGTGCTGCTTATGTAAGCAAGATCTTTAATCAACTAGAAGTACAATTGATGCTGAATTAACAGTTGTCGATGGAGACACTTTCCTCCCAAGGCACCATGGCAAGACGGATTTTATGAAAGAATGATGAGCATCGTAAAACTTAAAGGACGACTCTTCATCGTCAGCGAATCGACTTAGAAGAATTTCGCACAGTCGTAACTGAAATAGAAAATAGTCAACAACAGACCTCTTACTTATGTTGCCGATGATTGGGACAATTTACTCCATGGCAGAAGACTTGAGCCTGTTCCTCCCATGAATGATAAAGAAATCATAGACGATCCAACTTTTTTCGAACTTGAGCAACTCAGGCGTAAATTCAAACACCTTAATAAAGTGATTCAATGTTGGGAGAAAATTTGGCTAGAAGGCTATCTCACCTCACTGGAGGTGGTGTTGGTGAAGATCATACATCCTTAAGACCTGGTGATATAGTGATTATTGACAATGATGGTCAAAGGTCTCAATGGCCTCACCATGCAAATGGAACCATCAGGACAGTTGATGTTTTGAGCAAAGGCGTAGTGAATAAGTGGACAATAGAAAAATTAGCGCGTTTAGAACAACGCAGTGTTCATAACAAACTTAGTGATTCTCCAGAAACCCCACAGATTAAAACTGTTAAGAAAAGACAGTCAGCAGTGGTGGCGAGTGAGAAAATCAAAATAATGTTGAGATGAAAAGTTCACCTACGGCGAACTTTCACCCGCCCTTCAATGTGAAGAAAATTCTCCAAAAAGGGGATATCAGCCCTCTCAGCCCCTTCAGCCCCCTGAGGGACTTGAGGGACTCAGCCCTCCAGAGGGGCTGATAGCCTCTCTTGCTTCCACATAAACAGTTCAATTAGATCCACATGCGGGTAACAGCGTCATAAGTCGATGGTCGATTTCTTATTATGTAGGTATAGACAACAGTTCATCTTATTCCCACATGTAGGTAAAGTGGTGGAGGGTTTTCTTGTAATTTTCCTGCTAAGGGAAAGAGTCATTTTTCTCGTTTCACTGTCACTCTACAAGAAGAGGTAGCATGACTTACGGCGCTATCAGCCCTTCTGGAGGGCTGAGATCCTCAAGTTCCTCAGGGGCTGAGAGGGCTGATATCCCCTTTCTGGAAAATTTCCTCCAAACAGGAGGGGGCGGTGAAAGTTCACCGCAGGTGAACTATTCAGCTCTTACCATTAATTTGATTTCCCCACTCGCCACCACTGCTGATTGTCTTTTCTTAACAGCTTTAATCGGTGGAGTTTTTGGAGAATCACTAAGTTTGTTTTCAACACTGTGTAATTCTAACGGCACTAGTTTATCTACTGTCCACTTATTCACTACACCTTTGCTCAAAACATCAACTGTCCTGATGGTTCCATTTGCATCAGGATGTATGGTCATTATTTTTCCAAGAGGCCATTGAGACCTTGGACCATCATTGTCAATAATCACTATGTCTTAAGCATGTACGATCTTCAGGAACATCAACCCCATAGAAGTGTTCTCTCAATGAGGTGAGATAGTCTTCTCGCCAAATTTTCTCCCAACGTTGAATCACTTTATTAAGGTGTTTGAATTTACGCCTGAGTTGCTCAAGTTCGAAATAAGTTGGATTGTCTATGATTTCTTTATCATTCATGGGAGGAACAGGCTCAAGCCTTCTGCCATGGAGTAAATTGTCCCAATCATCGACAACATAAGTAAGAGGTCTGTTGCTGACTATTTTCTATTTCAGTTACGACTGTGCGAAATTCTTTTAAGTCGATTCGCTGACGATGAAGAGTCTTCCTTAACATTTTACGATGCTCATCATTCTTTCATAAAATCCGTCTTGCCATGGTGCCTTGGGAGGAAAGTGTCTCCGTCGACAACTGTGTTAGTTCAGCATCAGTTTTACCTCTGGTTGATCAAAGATCTTGCATACATAAGCAGCACCAACAACAAAGTTCGTTGCATAATCTGAAATTATCAGTCTGGGACATGCTCTTCTGGCTGCAAACCTTCTGAATAATTTGATAAAGGTTTCAGCAGACATGTCAGCGGCTACTTCTAGATGTACTGCTCTAGTTGTAGCACAAGTGAACAAACAGATGTACACCTTGATGGGAACTTTGTCAACTGTTTTATTTAAAATTGCTGGTCCAGTGTAATCTACATTTGTCGCCTGAAATGAAGTGACATGACAAACTCTTTCAAAGGGATATGGAGGTGGATCTGGATACTGAAATAATCACATATCGTAGTGACGACAAGTAATACAGTCCCTTATTTGTTTTTTCACACTTTGTCGACCTTGAGATATCTAGTAGGATTGTCGTGTGTGACAAAGTGTGTCAGCTACTCCGCCGTGTAACACGTTACTGTGGGAGTTTTTAACAATCAGGTTTGTTAGCCAATGATTTTTAAGGATCAATACTGGATGTATGGCTTCCTTAGGTACAGAAGAATTATGAATTCTTCCTTGACATCGTACAATTTTTTTTTTTAGTCAAGATAAAGTCCTAAAGAATTAATCATATTAAGTTTCACTGGGGATTTATCAAGTGTTTCCAGAAATCTGAACTCTGTAAAGAAGACATCTCTCTGTATATGTTTTTACATAGTATTTAATGGGTTAAGAAAATTAATACTTAGGTTTTTACCCTTGTAAAGAATTTATTGTCCAACTGTTCTTGTATGACATTATCACATATAATCAGCTACTCTGGATTTTTCCTGAGCTTGTGTATTTGTGCTTTTATTTGACTGAAAACCATGCAATAATAGCTATGTAGATGTGGTGGTTTTAATTTGCATGGTAACCTAACCCTTACTGTCCATCATCATATTTGACAGTGTGCAAATATTAGTTATAATTCTTAGACTCTCGTGGGTTTGGTTTATTTACATAAATACTTTCTCGCATCTAAATCCCACAACTTATCAACTGGTTCATTCATTTCTTCCAGTAATGATAATTTTTGCTGTGGTACATGATCAGCGGTTATTCTTGTAACTAATACATTTTCCACTGAATCATAGCTGTATGATGCAATACCCTTGCTCCATTTCAGCTGCTAAGCACATTGTTTCCATACCTCCATTGTTGCGTATTAAATTCAATACTGCGCCCAATGTGATCCATCACAAAGTACACATTTTGGAGTACGTTCATACATGACAGTCTTTTTACTGTTTGATAAATTAGACACATATGCAACTCTTGGATATCATTATTGAGGAAACGTTTCGCCACACAGTGGCTTCATCAGTCCTTACAAAGGAGAATCGTGAAGAACAGGAGGAGAGTGAGGTAATCAGTCCCTCAACCTTGAGTCGATGTGGTCAGTCCATCAATCTTGAATAGAATACAGCGTGTCTAAAACACTGCTGGGACCTATAAATACTTTGAATATATTTCTAGACAATAGAAAATGACCCAGGCAGGTGAAAATATTCACCTGTCAATGTGATTGTGAATATTTGAGTACTATTTCAGTACCTAATATTAGTGTCTGAACAAAGATTGGCTGTGAAATCACAAGAACTATTATAATTTGTAATTATCAGACCATAAAAAATGTATAAATTAAAATAAAAACGAGAAAAAAATGTATGTTGGAAACACTTCTGCAAGACCGTGTGTGGAAGTGTGAATTGCTCATTACTCTATAATTTGTTCATGATTGTAGCCATGTATAAACGTAAGTAACCATTCTTACAGGATTCATTACCTTTGTAACTTGTGAGTTCATTACCTTTGTACCTAGTTCAGCTATCAAAACTTTGGGGGCCCGGTCCCTGGACCCATTGTGTACCTCTGTAATCTGTAAATACCTTTGTAACTTGTCATGATTGTGGCTAGACCTACCTGGAGTTCATTACCTTTGTAAATTGTGAGTTCATTACCTTTGTAAATTGTGAGTTCATTACCTTTGTAAATTGTGAGTTCATTACCTCTGTAACTTGCTCAGCTATCAAAACTTTGGAGTCCAGTCCCTGGACCAATTATGTACCTCTGTAATCTTTTGACTACCGCCCACAGGATGGGTATGGGGTGCATAATAAACATATTAAACTAAGCACAAGGAGTCGACTGTTGCCGTCAGGTGATCATCAAGAGACAACTTTGCGATCTTATATCTCGGTAAATACTAACCCTAAAAATTTTTGATCCTATAACATGTAGAAGAATGTGCTCTTCATTAAAAAAAAGGCGATTTATTTATCTTTCAAAATATTCGGAGCGCCACGCAAGTGGACTTAGATTTACATTTGGACAGTTTAAGGGTTAGCTAAAGGAGGAGGCAGTTAGGGTAAGATATAAACACCTGTTGTAGAACAGATGGGTTAGTGAGAATACAGGCAATGGGGTAGAAGATGTATGGGGTAAGTTTAAGAATATGGTGTTAGTGCTCAGCAGAAGTTTGTGGTTACAGGAAAGTGGGTGCGGGAGGGAAGAAGAGTGATTGGTGGAATGATGATGATAAGAGAGTAGAAAGAGAGAAGAAGTTACCTTATGAGAAGTTTTTACAAAGTAGAAGTGATGCAAGGAGGGAGAAGTATACGGAGAGAAAAAGAAAGGTTAAAAGAGTGGTGAAGTAATGTAAAAAGAGAGCAAATGAGAGTGGGTGAGATGTTATCAACAAATTTTGTTGAAAATAAGAAAAAGTTTTGGTGTGAGATTAATAAGTTGAGAAAGCCTAGGGAACGAATGGATTTGTCAGTTAAAAATAGGAGAAGAGAGTTATTAAATGGAGAGTTAGAGGTATCTGGAAGATGGAGGGAATATTTTGAGGATTTGTTAAATGTTGATTAAGATAGGGAAGCTGTGATTTCGTGTATAGGGCAAGGAGGAATAACATCTTATAGGTGTGAGGAAGAACTAGTTGTGAGTGTGGAGGAAGTGCGTTGGGCAGTGGGTAGAATGAAAGGCGGTAGGGCATCTGGGATCGATAGGATAAAAATAAAAATGTTAAAAGCAGGTGGTGATATATTTTTATTTAATATATATATATATATATATATATATATATATATATATATATATATATATATATATATATATATATATATATATATATATATATATATATATTAAATATATATATATATATATATATATATATATATATATATATATATATATATATATATATATATATATAATATAAATATATATATATATATATATATATATATATATATATATATATATATATATATATATATATATATATATAAATATGGGTAGATTGGTAAAGCACTGCGTACCTTGTCCTAAGGTTCGTACGTTCGAGTCTCCTTCAACCAGAGATCAGTGTTTGTGTATATTTCGCCTGATCTCGCGAATTCCTTGCATTGTTAAAATATCTAGTAAGGCTGATGCAGGCAGGGGATGAGATGAAAAGATGTAAGCCTTCTCCCTGAAAGCTGGCTGCCTTGGATCAAACGTGTAGCGCAAGCTACACGCCAAGGTATTGTCCAGTGTGGGTAGATTGGTAAAGCACTGCGTACCTTGTCCTAAGGTTCGTAGGTTCTAGTCTCCTTCAGCCAGAGATCAGTGTTTGTGTATATTTCGCCAGCTCTCTCGAATTCCTTGCATATATATATATATATATATATATATATATATATATATATATATATATATATATATATATATATATATATATATATATATATATATATATATATATATATATATATATATATGTCGTGCCGAATAGGCAGAACTTGCGATCTTGGCTTAAATAGCAACGCTCATCTTGCCATATAGGACAAGTGAAAATTTGTGTATGCAATAATTTCGCCAAAATCATTCTGAACCTAACGAAAAAAATATATTTGATTGTATTTGTTTAGTATTAAATTATTGTAAACGTATTTAAAATATATTTAGTTGGGTTAGGCTAAAATAAATTGTTCTTGTTATAATAAGGTTAGGTAAGTTTTCTAAGATACTTTTGGTGCAAAATTATAAATTTTTACATCAACATTAATGAAAAAAATATATCTTTAAACGTATAAGAGAAAATTTCAGAAAGGACTTAATTTTAAATGAGTTCTTGCTAATTGACCAGTTTTACATATTCGGCACGACACACACACATACATACATATATATATATATAATATATATATATATATATATATATATATATATATATATATATATATATATACATATATATATATATATATATATATATATATATATATATATATATGGAGAAAAAGAGAGAGGTTAAGAGAGTGGTGAAGCAATGTAAAAAGAGAGCAAATGAGAGAGTGGGTGAGATGTTATCAACAAATTTTGTTGAAAATAAGAAAAAGTTTTGGAGTGAGATTAACAAGTTAAGAAAGCCTAGAGAACAAATGGATTTGTCAGTTAAAAATAGGAGAGGAGAGTTATTAAATGGAGAGTTAGAGGTATTGGGAAGATGGAGGGAATATTTTGAGGAATTGTTAAATGTTAATGAAGATAGGGAAGCTGTGATTTCGTGTATAGGGCAAGGAGGAATAACATCTTGTAGGAGTGAGGAAGAGCCAGTTGTGAGTGTGGGGGAAGTTCGTGAGGCAGTAGGTAAAATGAAAGGGGGTAAGGCAGCCGGGATTGATGGGATAAAGATAGAAATGTTAAAAGCAGGTGGGGATATAGTTTTGGAGTGGTTGGTGCAATTATTTAATAAATGTATGGAAGAGGGTAAGGTACCTAGGGATTGGCAGAGAGCATGCATAGTTCCTTTGTATAAAGGCAAAGGGGATAAAAGAGAGTGCAAAAATTATAGGGGGATAAGTCTGCTGAGTATACCTGGTAAAGTGTATGGTAGAGTTATTATTGAAAGAATTAAGAGTAAGACGGAGAATAGGATAGCAGATGAACAAGGAGGCTTTAGGAAAGGTAGGGGGTGTGTGGACCAGGTGTTTACAGTGAAACATATAAGTGAACAGTATTTAGATAAGGCTAAAGAGGTCTTTGTGGCATTTATGGATTTGGAAAAGGCGTATGACAGGGTGGATAGGGGGGCAATGTGGCAGATGTTGCAAGTGTATGGTGTAGGAGGTAGGTTACTGAAAGCAGTGAAGAGTTTTTACGAGGATAGTGAGGCTCAAGTTAGAGTATGTAGGAAAGAGGGAAATTATTTCCCAGTAAAAGTAGGCCTTAGACAAGGATGTGTGATGTCACCGTGGTTGTTTAATATATTTATAGATGGGGTTGTAAGAGAAGTAAATGCGAGGGTCTTGACAAGAGGCGTGGAGTTAAAAGATAAAGAATCACACACAAAGTGGGAGTTGTCACAGCTGCTCTTTGCTGATGACACTGTGCTCTTGGGAGATTCTGAAGAGAAGTTGCAGAGATTGGTGGATGAATTTGGTAGGGTGTGCAAAAGAAGAAAATTAAAGGTGAATACAGGAAAGAGTAAGGTTATGAGGATAACAAAAAGATTAGGTGATGAAAGATTGAATATCAGATTGGAGGGAGAGAGTATGGAGGAGGTGAATGTATTCAGATATTTGGGAGTGGACGTGTCAGCGGATGGGTCTATGAAAGATGAGGTGAATCATAGAATTGATGAGGGAAAAAGAGTGAGTGGTGCACTTAGGAGTCTGTGGAGACAAAGAACTTTGTCCTTGGAGGCAAAGAGGGGAATGTATGAGAGTATAGTTTTACCAACGCTCTTATATGGGTGTGAAGCATGGGTGATGAATGTTGCAGCGAGGAGAAGGCTGGAGGCAGTGGAGATGTCATGTCTGAGGGCAATGTGTGGTGTGAATATAATGCAGAGAATTCGTAGTTTGGAAGTTAGGAGGAGGTGCGGGATTACCAAAACTGTTGTCCAGAGGGCTGAGGAAGGGTTGTTGAGGTGGTTCGGACATGTAGAGAGAATGGAGCGAAACAGAATGACTTCAAGAGTGTATCAGTCTGTAGTGGAAGGAAGGCGGGGTAGGGGTCGGCCTAGGAAAGGTTGGAGAGAGGGGGTAAAGGAGGTTTTGTGTGCGAGGGGCTTGGACTTCCAGCAGGCATGCGTGAGCGTGTTTGATAGGAGTGAATGGAGACAAATGGTTTTTAATACTTGACGTGCTGTTGGAGTGTGAGCAAAGTAACATTTATGAAGGGGTTCAGGGAAACCGGCAGGCCGGACTTGAGTCCTGGAGATGGGAAGTACAGTGCCTGCACTCTGAAGGAGGGGTGTTAATGTTGCAGTTTAAAAACTGTAGTGTAAAGCACCCTTCTGGCAAGACAGTGATGGAGTGAATGATGGTGAAAGTTTTTCTTTTTCGGGCCACCCTGCCTTGGTGGGAATCGGCCAGTGTGATAATAAAATAATAAAATAAAATAATATATATATATATATATATATATATATATATATATATATATATATATATATATATATATATATATATATATATATATATATATGGAAGAGGGTAAGATACCTTGGGATTAGCAGAGAGCATACATAGTTCCTTTGTATCAAGGCAAAGGGGACAAAAGAGTGTAAAATTTATAAAGGAATAAGTCTGTTGAGTATACCTTGTAAAATGTACAGTAGAGTTATTATTGATAGAATTATGAGTAAGACGGAGATCAGGATAGGAGATGAAGAAGAAGGCTTTAGGAAAGGTAGAGGGTGTGTAGACCAAGTGTTTACAGTGAAACACATAGGCGAATAGTATTTAGATAAGAGTAAGTAGGTTTTTGAGGCATTTATTGATATGGAAAAGGCATATGATAGAGTGGATGGGGGGGCAATGTTTCAGATGTGGCAAATACATGTATAAGATATATGAGGTAGGTTATTGAAAGCAGTGAAAAGTTTTTTTTTAAATGATAGTGAGGCTCAGGTTAGAGTATGTAGACGAGAGGGGCATTATTTCCCAGTAAAAGATGTCACCGGGGTTGTTCAAATAATTTATAGATGGAGTATTAAGAGAAGTGAATGCTCGGGTGTTTCAAGAGGTGTGAGATTAAAAGATAAAGAATTTAACACATACTAGGAGTTGTCACAGTTGCTCTTTGCTGATGACACTGTGCTTTTGCGACATTCTGGAGAGACGCTTCTGAAGTTGGTTGATGAGTTTGTTAGGGAGTTTGTTAGCGTATGTAAAGAAGGAAGTTAAAAGTGAATATAGGTAAGAGTAAGGTGATGAGGATAACATAAAAATTAGATAACGAAAGATTCGATATCAAATTGGAGGGAGAGAGTAGGGATGAGGTGAATATGTTCAGATAATTGAGAGTGGACGTGTCAGCAGTTGGGTCTGTGAAGGATGAGGTAAATCATAGAACTGACGAGGGGGAAAAGGTGAGTGGTGCACTTAAAAAGTCTGTTGAGACAAAGAACTTTGTCCATGAAAGCAAAGAGGGGAATGTATGAGAGTATAATTATACCAATATTTTTATATGGATGTGAGGCATGGGTTGTGAATATTGCAACAAGGAGAAGGCTGGAGGCAGTGGAGATGTCATGACTGAAGGCAATGTGTGGTGTGAATATTACGCAGAGAATCCGTAGTTTGGGGATTAGGAGGATATGTGTGATTATCAAAAATATTATCCAGAGGGCTGAGGAGGGGTTATTGAGGTGGACGGTTTGCACATGTAGAGAGAATGGAACGAAATAGAATAACTTCGAGTGTATAAATCAGTAGTGGAGGGAAGGAGGGGAAGGGGTTCACCTTGGAAAGGTTGAAGGGAGGGGGTAAAAGAGGTTTTGTATGCGAGAGACTTAGACTTCCTGCAATCGTGTTTGAGCATGTTAGGGGCAGATGGACACAAGTGGTTTTTAGAACTTGACGTGCTGTTTGAATGTAGGCAAGGTAGCATTTATGAAGGGATTCAGGGAAACTGGCAAGCCGGACTTGATTCCTGGAGATGGGAAGTACAGTGCCGGCACTCTGAAGGAGGGGTGTTAATGTTGCAGTTTTATAAACCGTACTGTAAGCATCCCTTTGGCAAGACAGTGATGAAGTGAAGGATAATGAAAGTTTTCCATTTTCGGGCCACCCTGCCTTGGTGGGAGACGGCCGATATGTTAATAAATAAAATAAAAAATATCCATTGATAGAAAAAAATATACTTTCATTAGTTACATAATTATAAATGAACCTCTTTTATATCTCTTCAGCAGACTGTGGACAATACAGCTCAGAATGCGTAGTTAATTCCAATAAAGGTGTTTGTAGAAGCAGCTGCCTGACTTCACTGGATGAAGTTGATATTGGAAAATGTTCATCAGGATCTTGCATCTGCTGCTACGTACATAGTAAGTTATTTTTCAGTTGTTAAAAGACACGATTTAAAATAAAAATAAAAATGTTCATTTCTCATCTAAATGTGGGAATAGCTATTATAATTCCTACTGAAACTGCTATTTTATATTATTTGTTTATTATTATCGAATTAATTTACCAGCAAGAATTTGGAAAATATGTAAATGTATAAGGAATATTTACCCTGATATAGTCAATAGCCTTTAAGCTAAATTATCCATTTATTGAAGCAACTATTGGCACTTTTTTCTTAATTTTTTAATAGTTACCATCATAGATCCTCATCAGTACAAACTTAAAATAAAACTTGTATAAAGGCTTTGTCAGTCAAGTTTTTATTGCTGACAATCGTGTGGATGAATATGTTGTGTTACAGTGATGAGTTGAGCAGTAAAACAGAGGAATATGAATAGGCCATGTTAGGTAAAGTTTGTCAGGAAACAGAAGAAACGTTTCTTGACTCCCGTCAGTCGTAGTCAAGTGATGACTCGCCTATGGAGATTTTGGTCATATGACCGAGGCCTTTCGCTAGCTTACCGGTCAACACCTTTAAAAATAAGAATAGTTGGTGGAATGCTCATGAGGAAAGAGTCCTAAATAACAATATAACTTATTAGTAATAATGGAAGAATTATCGAGAAAATGTTAGTCAAAAGAACACAGATGCAACTAACTTGATACATAATTGTTGAGTCAACATTTTGGTGCTTGAGACCAGACGTAACTACAGTAAAATGCGACGTTAGTTACTTGTGTGTCCTTTGACACATCAATATTACTTATACCAGATATTGTCAAGTTATAACATTACAATGTTAAAAAAAAGTATATATGATCAAAACTTGAAAAATAATGGAATTGACGAAAAATAAGAGCAGATATATATACTGAAAGATATACACTGAGAGACATATACTGAGAGACATATACTGAGAGACATACACTGAGAGACATATACTGAGAGACATATACTGAGAGACATATACTGAGAGACACACTGAGAGACATATACTGAGAGACATACACTGAGAGACATATACTGAGAGACATATACTGAGAGACATATACTGAGAGACATATACTGAGAGACATATACTGAGAGACATACACTGAGAGACATATACTGAGAGACATATACTGAGAGACATACACTGAGAGACATATACTGAGAGACATATACTGAGAGACATACTGAGAGACATACAAGGAGAGACATATACTGAGAGACATACACTGAGAGACATATACTGAGAGACATATGAGAGACATGAGAGACACACTGAGAGACATATACTGAGAGACATACACTGAGAGACATATACTGAGAGACATATACTGAGAGACATATACTGAGAGACACACTGAGAGACATATACTGAGAGACATACACTGAGTGACATATACGGAGAGACATATACTGAGAGACATTTACTGAGAGACATATACTGAGAGACATATACTGAGAGACATACACTGAGAGACATATACTGAGAGACATATACTGAGAGACATACACTGAGAGACATATACTGAGAGACATACACTGAGAGACATATACTGAGAGACATATACTGAGAGACATACACTGAGAGACATACACTGAGAGACATATACTGAGAGACATACACTGAGAGACATACACTGAGAGACATACACTGAGAGACATATACTGAGAGACATATACTGAGAGACATATACTGAGAGACATACACTGAGAGACATATACTGAGAGACATATACTGAGAGACATACACTGAGAGACATATACTGAGAGACATACACTGAGAGACATACACTGAGAGACATATACGGAGAGACATACACTGAGAGACATATACTGAGAGACATATACTGAGAGACATACTGAGAGACATATACTGAGAGACATACACTGAGAGACATATACTGACATACACTGAGAGACATACACTGAGAGACATACACTGAGAGACATATACTGAGAGACATACACTGAGAGACATATACTGAGAGACATACACTGAGAGACATACATACTGAGAGACATATACTGAGAGACATATGAGAGACATATACTGAGAGACATATACATATACTGAGAGACATACACTGACTATACATATACTGAGAGACATATACTGAGAGACACACTGAGAGACATATACTGAGAGACATACACTGAGACACATATACTGAGAGACATATACTGAGAGACATACACTGAGAGACATACACTGAGAGACATATACGGAGAGACATATACTGAGAGACATATACTGAGAGACATATACTGAGAGTCATACACTGAGAGACATATACTGAGAGACATATACTGAGAGACATACACTGAGAGACATATACTGAGAGACATATACGAGAGACATACACTGTGAGAGAGACATATACTGAGAGACATATACTGAGAGACATATACTGAGAGACATATACTGAGAGACATACACTGAGAGACATATACTGAGAGACATATACTGAGAGACATATACTGAGAGACATACACTGAGAGACATATACTGAGAGACATACACTGAGAGACATATACTGAGAGACATATACTGAGAGACATACACTGAGAGACATATACAGAGAGACATATACTGAGAGACATATACTGAGAGACATACACTGAGAGACATATACGGAGACATACACTGAGAGACATATACTGAGAGACATATACTGAGAGACATATACTGAGAGACATATACTGAGAGACATATACTGAGAGACATACACTGAGAGACATATACTGAGAGACATACACTGAGAGACATATACTGAGAGACATATACTGAGAGACATATACTGAGAGACATATACTGAGAGACATACACTGAGAGACATACACTGAGAGACATATACTGAGAGACATATACTGAGAGACATATACAGAGACTGAGAGACATATACTGACATATAATGAGAGACATATACTGAGAGACATATACTGAGAGACATATACGGAGAGACATATACTGAGAGACATACACTGAGAGACATATACAGAGAGACATATACTGAGAGACATATACTGAGAGACATATACTGATAGACATACACTGAGAGACATATACAGAGAGACATATACTGAGAGACATATACTGAGAGACATATACTGAGAGACATATACGGAGAGACATATACTGAGAGACATATACTGAGAGACATATATGGAGAGACATATACAGAGAGACATACACTGAGAGACATATACTGAGAGACATACACTGAGAGACATAAACTGAGAGACATATACTGAGAGACATACACTGAGAGACATATACTGAGAGACATATAGAGACATACACTGAGAGAGACATACACTGAGAGACATATACAGAGAGACATATACTGAGAGACATATACTGAGAGACATACACTGAGAGACATATACTGAGAGACATACAGAGACATATACTGAGAGACATACACTGAGAGACATATACTGAGAGACCTTACCTGTGAGACATAGACTGAGAGACATCCACTGAGAGACATATACTGAGAGACATATACTGAGAGACATATACTGAGAGACATATACTGAGAGACATATGACATACACTGAGAGACATACACTGAGAGACATACACTGAGAGACATATACTGAGAGACATATACTGAGAGACATACAGTGTGAGACATGAGAGACATATATACGACATACACTGAGAGACATATACTGAGAGACATATACTGAGAGACATACACTGAGAGACAAACTGAGAGACATACTGAGAGACATATACTGAGAGACATACACTGAGAGACATATACTGAGAGACATACACTGAGAGACATATACTGAGAGACATATACTGAGAGACATACACTGAGAGACATATACTGAGAGACATACACTGAGAGACATACACAGAGAGACATACACTGAGAGACATATACTGAGAGACATATACTGAGAGACATACACTGAGAGACATATACGGAGAGACATATACTGAGAGACATATACTGAGAGACATACACTGAGAGACATATACTGAGAGACATATACTGAGAGACATATACTGAGAGACATATACGGAGAGACATATACTGAGAGACATACACTGAGAGACATATATGGAGAGACATATACTGAGAGACATATACTGAGAGACATATAATGAGAGACATACACTGAGAGACATACACTGAGAGACATATAGAGAGACATATACTGAGAGACATATACGGACGCATACACTGAGAGACATATACTGAGAGACATATACTGAGAGACATATACTGAGAGACATATAGAGAGACATATACTGAGAGACATATATGGAGAGACATATACTGAGAGACATACACTGAGAGACATATATGGAGAGACATATACTGAGAGACATATAGTGAGAGACATACACTGAGAGACATATAATGAGAGACATATACTGAGAGACATATACTGAGAGACATATACGGAGAGACATATACTGAGAGACATACACTGAGAGACATATACGGAGAGACATATACTGAGAGACATATACTGAGAGACGTACACTGAGAGACATATACTGAGAGACATATAATGAGAGACATATAATGAGAGACATACACTGAGAGACATATACGGAATGACATACACTGAGAGACATATACTGAGAGACATATACCGAGTGACATACACTGAGAGACATATACTGAGAGACATATACTGAGAGACATATACTGAGAGACATATACTGAGAGACATACACTGAGAGACATATACGGAGAGACATACACTGTGAGACATATACTGAGAGACATATACTGAGAGACATACACTGAAAGACAAACTGAGAGACATATACTGAGAGACATATACTGAGAGACATATACTGAGAGACATATACTGAGAGACATACACTGAGGGACATATACTGAGGGACATATACTGAGAGACATATACTGAGAGACATATACTGAAAGACATATACTGGGAGACATACACTGAGAGACATACACTGAGAGACATACTGAGAGACATATACTGAGAGACATATACTGAGAGATATACACTGAGAGACATATATTGAGACACATATACTGAGAGACATACACTGAGAGACATATACTGAGAGACATATGAGAGACATACACTGAGACACATATACTGAGAGACATATACTGAGAGACATACACTGAGAGACATACACTGAGGGACATATACTGAGGGACATATACTGAGAGACATATACTGAGAGACATAATGAGAGACATATACTGAGAGACATACACTGAGAGACATATACTGAGAGACATATACTGAGAGACATATACTGAGAGACATACACTGAGAGATATATTGAGACACATATACTGAGAGATATATTGAGACACATATACTGAGAGACATACACTGAGAGAGATATACTGAGAGACATATGAGAGACATACACTGAGACACATATACGGAGAGACATATACTGAGAGACATATACTGAGAGACATATACTGAGAGTCATACACTGAGAGACATATACTGAGAGACATATACTGAGAGACATATACTGAGAGACATACACTGAGAGACATACACTGAGAGACATACACTGAGAGACATATACTGAGAGACATACACTGAGAGACATATACTGAGAGACATATACTGAGAGACATACACTGAGAGACATATACTGAGAGACATATACTGAGAGACATACACTGAGAGACATATACTGAGAGACATACACTGAGAGACATACACTGAGAGACATATACTGAGAGACATACACTGAGAGACATACACTGAGAGACATACACTGAGAGACATATACTGAGAGACATACTGAGAGACATACACTGAGAGACATATACTGAGAGACAAATACCGAGAGGCATATACTGAGAGACACATACTGAGAGACATACACTGAGAGACATATACTGAGAGACATATACTGAGAGACATATACTGAGAGACATACACTGAGACATATACTGAGAGACATATACTGAGAGACATATACTGAGAGACATATACTGAGATACATACACTGAGAGACATATACTGAGAGACATACTGAGAGACATACACTAAAGACATATACTGAGAGACATATACTGAGAGACATACACTGAGAGACATATGCTGAGAGACATATACTGAGAGACATACACTGAGAGGCATATACTGAGAGACATACTGAGAGACATATACTGAGAGACATACACTGAGAGACATACTGACAGACATATACTGAGAGACATATACTGAAAGACATACACTGAGAGACATACACTGAGAGACATACACTGAGAGACATATACTGAGAGACATATACTGAGAGACATACACTGAGAGACATACACTGAGAGACATACACTGAGAGACATATACTGAGAGACATATACTGAGAGACATATACTGAGAGACATACACTGAGAGACATACACTGAGAGACATACACTGAGAGACATACACTGAGAGACATATACTGAGAGACATATACTGAGAGACATACACTGAGAGACATATACTGAGAGACATATACTGAGAGACATATAGTGAGAGACATACACTGAGACACATACACTGACATACACTGAGAGACATACACTGAGAGACATATACTGAGAGACATACACTGAGAGACATATACTGAGAGACGTACGCGGAGAGACATACACTGAGAGACATGCACTGAGAGACATATACTGAGAGACATATACTGAGAGACATACACTCAGAGACATATTCTGAGAGACATACACTGAGAGACATACACTGAGAGACATACACTGAGAGACATGCACTGAGATACATACACTGAGAGACATATACTGAGATACATACACTGAGAGACATATACTGAGAGGCATACACTGAGACATATACTGAGAGACATACACTGAGAGACATACACTGAGACATACACTGAGAGGCATACACTGAGGGACATATACTGAGAGACATACACTGAGACATACCCTGAGAGATATATACTGAGACATACACTGAGAGACATACACTGAGACATACACTGAGAGACATACACTGAGAGACATATACTGAGAGACATACACTGAGAGACATACACAGAGAGACATATACTGAGAGACATACACTGAGAGACATATACTGAGAGACATTCACTGAGAGATATACACTGAGAGACATACCCTGAGAGACATACACTGAGAGACATACGCTGAGAGACATACACTGAGAGACATATACTGAGAGACATACACTGAGAGACATATACTGAGAGACATACACTGAGAGACATATACTGAGAGACATACTGAGAGACATACACTGAGAGACATACACTGAGAGACATACACTGAGAGACATACACTGAGAGACATATACTGAGAGACATACACTGAGAGACATATACTGAGAGATATACACTGAGAGACATACACTGTGAGATATACACTAAGAGACATACGCAGAGAGACATACACTGAGAGACATATACTGAGAGACATACACTGAGAGAAATATACTGAGAGATATACACTGAGAGACATATACTGAGAGAGATACTGAGAGGCATACACTGAGAGACATACACTGACATACACTGAGAGATATATACTGAGAGACATACACTGAGAGACATATATTGAGAGACATACAGTGAGAAACATACAATGAGAGACATATACTGAGAGACATACACTGAGAGACATACACTGAGAGGCATACACTGAGAGACATACTGAGAGACATACACTGAGAGACATACACTGAGAGACATATACTGAGAGACATACACTGAGAGACATATACTGAGAGACATACACTGAGAGACATACACTGAGAGACATACACTGAGAGACATACACTGAGAGACATATACTGAGAGACATACACTGAGAGACATACACTGAGAGACATACACTGAGAGACATACACTGATAGACATACACTGAGAGACATATACTGACAGACATACACTGAGAGACATATACAGAGAGACATATACTGAGAGACATATACTGAGAGACATACTGAGAGACATACACTGAGAGACATACACTGAGAGACATACACTGAGAGACATACACTGAGAGACATACACTGAGAGACATATACTGAGAGACTTACACAGAGAGACATATACTGAGAGACATATACTGAGAGACTTACACAGAGAGACATATACTGAGAGACATGCACTGAGAGACATATACTGAGAGACATACACTGAGAGACATATACTGAGAGACATACACTGAGAGACATACATTGAGAGACATATACTGAGACATACACTGAGAGACATACACTGAGAGACATACGCTGAGAGACATACACTGAGAGACATACACTGAGACATACACTGAGAGACATACACTGATAGACATATACTGAGAGACATACACTGAGAGACATATACTGAGAGACATACACTGAGAGATATACCCTGAGAGACATACACTGAGAGACATACACTGAGAGACATACGCTGAGAGACATACACTGAGAGACATACACTGAGAGACATACACTGAGAGACATATACTGAGAGACATACACTGAGAGACATACACTGAGACATACACTGAGAGACATACACTGAGAGACATACTCTGATAGACATATACTGAGAGACATACACTGAGAGACATATACTGAGAGACATACCCTGAGAGACATACACTGAGAGACATACACTGAGAGACATACACTGATAGAATATACTGAGAGACATATTCTGAGAGACATACACTGAGAGACATACACTGAGAGACATACGCTGAGAGACATATACTGAGAGACATACACTGAGAGACATACACTGAGAGACATACGCTGAGAGACATGTACTGAGAGTCATACACTGAGACATACACTGAGAGACATACGCTGAGAGACACACTGAGAGACATACGGTGAGAGACATTTACTGAGAGACATACACTGAGAGACATACACTGAGAGACATACGCTGAGAGACATACACTGAGAGACATACACTGAGAGACATACGCTGAGAGACATATACTGAGACACATACACTGAGAGACATACACTGAGAGACA
>NW_027197665.1:0-57083 GCF_038502225.1 Cherax quadricarinatus | reverse complement strand
AGCACAAGCTAGTCAGGTCCAACTCACACCCACCCACACCCACTCATGTATTTATCTAACCTATTTTTAAAACTACACAACGTTTTAGCCTGAATAACTGTACTCGGGAGTTTGTTCCACTCATCCACAACTCTATTACCAAACCAGTGCTTTCCTATATCCTTCCTGAATCTGAATTTTTCCAACTTGAAACCATTGCTGCGAGTCCTGTCTTGGCTGGAAATTTTCAGCACGCTATTTACATCCCCTTTATTTATTCCTGTTTTCCATTTATACACCTCGATCATATCCCCCCTAATTCTACGCCTTTCGAGAGAGTGCAGATTCAGGGCCCTCAGTCTATCCTCATAGGGAAGATTTCTGATACATGGGATCATCTTTGTCATCCTCCTCTGTACGTTTTCCAGAGCATTTATATCCATTCTGTAATACGGTGACCAGAACTGAGCAGCATAGTCTAAATGAGGCCTAACCAAGGATATATAGAGTTGAAGAACAACCTGAGGACTTCTATTATTTATACTTCTAGATATGAAGCCAAGAATTCTGTTAGCTTTATTGCGAACACTAATGCACTGTTGTCTTGGTTTTAGATTACTGCTAACCAGAACTCCTAAATTCTTTTTCGCAATCAGTAGTATTAAGATCTACATTTAGTTTATTTGTGGCATGGTGGTTTACCTGTCCAACATTTAGAACTTTGCATTTGTCAATATTAAACTGCATCTGCCACTTCTCCGACCATTGCATCAGTCTATTCAAATCATCCTGGAGTGCTCTAGTGTCCTCATTAGAATGAATTGGACGGCCTATTTTGGTGTCATCAGCAAATTTGCTTATGTCGCTATTTATTCCCTCATCTATGTCGTTTATGTAAATTGTGAACAACAACGGGCCCAACACTGACCCCTGAGGAACACCGCTTGTGACGTGCCCCCATTCTGATTTCTCCCCATTTATGCAAACTCTCTGCTGCCTATTTGTCAGCCATGCCTCTACCCAGGAAAAAATTTCTCCTCCTATTCCGTGTGCCTTAAGTTTCCTCAATAGCCTCTGGTGTGGAACTCTATCGAAAGCCTTACTGAAGTCCATATACACAATATCATATTCATTACCATGATCTACCTCCTCAAACACCTTAGTGAAAAAAGTTAGTAAATTCGTAAGACAGGAACGCCCCTTTGTAAAACCGTGTTGAGATTCATTAATCAATCTGTGCCTGTCAAGATGGCTACGAATTGCTTCGGCAATTATTGATTCCATAAATTTTCCCACTATGGAGGTAAGGCTTATTGGTCTATAGTTCGAAGCCAAGGACCTGTCACCTGCCTTGTAAATAGGTATTACATTTGCCATTTTCCACTTATCAGGCACTATGCCAGTTTGTAGTGATATGTTAAAAAGATTAGCCAAAGGTATGCTAAGTTCCTCTTTACATTCCTTTAACACCCTTGCAAACAGTTCATCAGGGCCTGGGGATTTGTTAGGTTTTAGTTTCTCTATTTGTCTGAGGACCATGTCACTAGTTACCGCAATCGTACATAGTTTATTATCATCCTGTTCTACATAATCTATTATTTCAGGAATATCGCTAGTATTTTCCTGGGTGAAAACTGAGAGGAAGTAGGTATTTAGAATTTCACACATATCCTTATCACTGTCAGTGATCTGACCAGAGTTACTCTTAAGTGGGCCAATCTTGTCCCTAATCTTACTTCTGTATACCTGAAAGAACCCTTTTGGGTTAGTCTTTGAATCCCTTGCGACCTTAGCCTCATAATCCCTTTTTGCTTTTCTTATTCCTTTCTTTATTTCTCTCTTTAATTGAATATATTGATTTCTTAACTGCCCATCCCCTCTTTTGATACGCCTATATATGCCTCTCTTTTGACCAATGAGATGTTTTAATCTATTGTTCATCCATTTGGGATCATTTTTGTTAGATCTAATTTCCCTACTCGGAACAAAAGTTGTCTGGGCAGCTAGAACTATGCTCTGAAAAACGTCATATTGGCAACCAAGATCACCTACCTGACCCATAGTCAGGACATCCCAATTTAGCCCACCCAGGTAATTTTTCAGTCCCGTGAAGTCGGCCAAGCGAAAATCTGGGACAGAGATTTGATTGCATTTATCTGGGTAATTCCATGATATATTGAAACTAAGTGATTTGTGATCACTTTCCCCAAGCTCATCATTAACCTCAAGATTATTAATTAGTGAATCTTTGTTGGCAAGAACCAAGTCAAGCAGATTGTTTCCTCTAGTTGGTTCTGTCACAACCTGTTCTAAAAAGCAATCCTGAACCGTATCAAGAAAGTCACTAGACTCAAGATTTCCTGTCATATTGTTCCAATCAATTTGTCTAAAGTTAAAATCTCCCATTATCACAACATTTTCATATCTAGATGCCTTATGAATTTCGTCCCATAACAGCTTACTGCACTCCCTATCAAGGTTTGGGGGCCTATAAATCACACCCAAAATTAATTTGTCACGTCCCTCGAGAAACTGTAGCCAAACAGATTCTGTGTTCGATGTTTCTAATCTTATATCATGTCTAAGACAACAATTTAAATTTTCTCTGACATACATCGCCACTCCACCACCCTTCCTGTTGACCCTATCAGTGTGGAATAGTTTATAACCCTGTATGTTGCATTCAGAAGGCATTTCTCTATCTTTCAGGTTGAACCAGGTCTCTGTTATACCAATAATATCTATATTACCTACACTTGCAAGTAATCTTAGCTCATCTATCTTATTTCTTAGACTCCTACTATTTGTATAGTAAACCTTAAGGGAGCTAGTCACTCGTTGCCCTCTACTATCTCTCTTTGTTGATCAATTGATTTGCCATTACTAGCAACTTTATTTTGAATATTGTCTTTTAAACATATCCCTGAGGTATCCCGGTAATAACTGCTGTTTTTAACCCTAATGCTGCAGCCTGATTGTTTCCCACAAACACCCATACCTCTATAATCTATCAGTTTAAATTCCTAGACAAGTCATCAATTACCCTCTCAATTGAAATGGCTAATGCAACCACTCCATCCCCAGAGAGATGAACCCCATCCCTTGCATACATATCGCGTTTATCATAGAATAGGTGCCAGTTATCAATGAATGGGATTGCAAGTTCCTTGCAGTACCTGTCTAGCCAGCAATTTATACCAATTGCCCTAGACATCCATTCATTGCCCACTCCCTTTCTAGACAAGATGCTACATATGACTGGGATCCCTCCCTTTCTACCTAACTACTTCTATGGCTGACCTGTACTTATCAAGCAGCTCCTCTCTCCTGCCCTTCCCAATGTCATTACCCCCAGCACTAAAACAGGTAATGGGCTTGTTCCCATTACCTGCCATAATATTATCCAACCTTCTGACTATGTCACCAACACCAGCTCCAGGAAGACACACTCTCTGACCTTTCTGTCTCTGTTACAAAATGCACAGTCCATATATCTTACATGAGAATCGCCTACTATTAAAATATTCTTACCTTGATTAGCAAGGGAATCAGTGGTACCTTCAATCTCACTAACCACTGAAGTACACTCGTCTTGGAGAACAGAGAATCGATTTCCTACCTTCACATCTTCTCTATTAACTCTCATCTTCCTTCTTCCTGAACTGTGAACCACTTGCCACTATGTAACTGTATTTGTGTATACCTGAATAAACTTACTTACTTACTTACTTACTTACTTACACTATCACTGCTGGCGACCATTCCTTCCTTACCAGCTAAATTCTTCTCATCATTGTCTGCATCGCTATTGGGCCGTGCAGACCTCCTGCGCAAACGCACTTCAGTTCCCTGACAGCAGTAGTGTGAGGTGGTGCTTGTCGCGCCTCTGTCGTCAGACCAGGAGAACTACCATTAGTCAACATGGCGTGCAGTTATAGACGCAGGATTAACACTGTCGGTGTTGAACTTCTCAGTGGGGCAATAACGCCAGCGTCAGCCCAGGTATTACTACCTAAAATCATCAGAGACACGTATGGAATTCAGGATGGAGAGTTGTACGGCGTAGCATTGAACGGAGCACGTAGATTTTTTGTGAAACTGCTCTCAGCAACGGTTTACGAGTCGTTGGTCAACCGTTTTCAGGACGTAAGTCTTGATGCAACACCAGCTGTGCGTGTGAGGATGATCGATGTATCCAGGCATTACACATGGTTTGAACTGCGTAATGTCCCCTTTGAGGCTGATGAGACAGACATCAGAAGGGTTTTTGAGAAATATGGTACTGTTCATTTGGCCCAGCATGGTACATGGGTGACAGGTGCCTATGTAGGTCTGCCGGAGGGCTCTTTTTACCTAAAAATGACATTACGACACCCCATACCGTCCAACGTGTACCTACAGGAATTCAGGACACAAGTCATGGTTTTGTACAACAGGCAAAGACGTACATGTAGACTATGTGGGGAATATGATCACATAGCGGCGGCGTGTGGGAAGTGGCAACGAACTCCTGGCCCAGAGGAGGAGGCTTCCGCTTCTACAGTGGAGGAAGCAGGTGGGGATCAGTGACGTATAGGAGGGCGTGGTTGTCTATGGAGCGAGATAGTGGATGAAGCGCATAAGGCTGGGGGAGAGGGTAAGGCCCTCGACCTGTTAACTGGCTCAGAGACACTTCCAGAGGCTAGTGATGAGCGGAAGGTACAGGAGGAAGTGTTGGAAATTGAGGAAGAATTAGCTGAGGTACTCAAGTCTTTGTCACCGCCTGAGGAGGTGGCCGCATCTGGGAAGGTGGTAGATGACGAGTTGATGGCTGCAGTGCATCAATGACAGGAGAACTATCCGGATGACGGGAGTGACAGCGTGGCAGAGGTGTCACCGGGATCATTGAAACAGCGTACAGTGGAGGTTGAGGTACATTGTGAGGAATCCCCAGACCAAGCTATGGAGGATGCGATTGTCACGAGGAAGAGGGCTGCTGCGTCGGATTTGGATGATGTCCTAATGCCAGCACAGTGGTCTGAGAAGCAAATATGGGCAGATGGTGAAGGTAGTGGTGGCCACGACAGGAGGCACAGAAAGAAGAGGGGGAATGAGAGAGAGAAGTGTGAAGGTGACAAGTGTATCCATAAGTTCTGGTGCCCATGGGAAGAGTGAAGAGAGGAGGCATGGGTGGAAACTTTAATAAGCCTCCGGTGGGACAGTAAACGTTAATGGCTTGTGTAATAGTGTGAAGAGAGAATGGTTTAGAATGTTTCTGAAAAAATCTAGAGTGGATGCTATGTTCCTTCAGGAGCATAATTTTAAGGAGGGTAGAGTGCTGGAGGTGGCAGGGTTTCAGGTGGTAACCCTGCCATCTGACCGTCTGAAAGGAGGGGTGGGTATACTAATGAAGGAGGCGAGACCGTTTGTTTTGCAGAGAAGTGAGCAGGGATGGGCGAAGGGTGTTGCTCTTGGATGGTTGGTGGATGGGCAAACATGTGGCCTTTGTAAGCGTGTACGCGCCTGCAGGGAATAACGTACAGGTGAAGCAGGAGTTTGTGTGTGAGGACCTTGTGTTTTTCTTCCGGGCATTACTGGAGATGGCAAGAGTAGGAGGTGACTGGAATTACGTTATTAGGAGGGCCCACATGGAACCAAAAGGGGCAGGCTATGTGTCTGTGACCCTAAGAGATTTAATGAGGGATATTCGGTTAAGAGGCATTCGAGGGGGGGGCATGGGAGACAGAGCATACATTTGTTAGGAGAGGGTATGCAGCGAGGTTAGATAGAGTGTATCTTTCTCACGGGGTTGTAGTGAGGGCTTTCAAAACTGTTGAAGTAGCATGGTCAGATCATAGAGCAGTGTTGGTGGAGGTTGGGTGGGAGGCGCTTGATGAAAGGAGCTTAGCAAGGACGCACAGGGGGTGGAAGATGTCGTGAAATGGTGGGATTGTGTAGCCAAGGAAAGGATTAGGAAATATTATGTGAGGGAGGGTAAACGTATAAAGAATTTAAAATATTGACTTTCAAATTATTTAGAGGACAGGTTAAGGGGTTGTTATGGGCAGGGGGCTGTGGGGCGCAACTATCCTATGGATGAAATTGTTTAGATCAATGGGAAACCGAGGGAGTTACAAAATGAGAGGTTTCAAGCGGTAAGGGTGAAGGCAGGGGTAGAGGAGGTGCTTTGGGGAGACAAGCCATCGGCGTGTGTGTTGCGACATCAAAAGCAAGGGTAGTAGGTTACAAACATTCCAAGGTTAGTGGTACATGAGATGGTGGGAGGTTATAGGGTAGGTCAGTAGTTACGGGCTATGGAAGGAATGTGTGTGTATGAGGATAAATGGTATGAAAGGTATTGGACAAGTGGGGGGTGGGGGATGTGGTTTTAGAGACAGTCTGGTCACCTCCACTCAAGGATGGAGCACTGGCACCAGACCCAGCAGCACAAGCTAGGCAGGTCCAACTCACACCCACCCACACCCACTCATGTATTTATCTAACCTATTTTTAAAACTACACAACGTTTTAGCCTCAATAACTGTACTCGGGAGTTTGTTCCACTCATCCACAACTCTATTACCAAACCAGTGCTTTCCTATATCCTTCCTGAATCTGAATTTTTCCAACTTGAAACCATTGCTGCGAGTCCTGTCTTGGCTGGAAATTTTCAGCACGCTATTTACATCCCCTTTATTTATTCCTGTTTTCCATTTATACACCTCGATCATATCCCCCCTAATTCTACGCCTTTCGAGAGAGTGCAGATTCAGGGCCCTCAGTCTATCCTCATAGGGAAGATTTCTGATACATGGGATCATCTTTGTCATCCTCCTCTGTACGTTTTCCAGAGCATTTATATCCATTCTGTAATACGGTGACCAGAACTGAGCAGCATAGTCTAAATGAGGCCTAACCAAGGATATATAGAGTTGAAGAACAACCTGAGGACTTCTATTATTTATACTTCTAGATATGAAGCCAAGAATTCTGTTAGCTTTATTGCGAACACTAATGCACTGTTGTCTTGGTTTTAGATTACTGCTAACCAGAACTCCTAAATCCTTTTCGCAATCAGTAGTATTAAGATCTACATTATTTAGTTTATATGTGGCATGGTTATTTAACTGTCCAACATTTAGAACTTTGCATTTGTCAATATTAAACTGCATCTGCCACTTCTCCGACCATTGCATCAGTCTATTCAAATCATCCTGGAGTGCTCTAGTGTCCTCATTAGAATGAATTGGACGGCCTATTTTGGTGTCATCAGCAAATTTGCTTATGTCGCTATTTATTCCCTCATCTATGTCGTTTATGTAAATTGTGAACAACAACGGGCCCAACACTGACCCCTGAGGAACACCGCTTGTGACGTGCCCCCATTCTGATTTCTCCCCATTTATGCAAACTCTCTGCTGCCTATTTGTCAGCCATGCCTCTACCCAGGAAAAAATTTCTCCTCCTATTCCGTGTGCCTTAAGTTTCCTCAATAGCCTCTGGTGTGGAACTCTATCGAAAGCCTTACTGAAGTCCATATACACAATATCATATTCATTACCATGATCTACCTCCTCAAACACCTTAGTGAAAAAAGTTAGTAAATTCGTAAGACAGGAACGCCCCTTTGTAAAACCGTGTTGAGATTCATTAATCAATCTGTGCCTGTCAAGATGGCTACGAATTGCTTCGGCAATTATTGATTCCATAAATTTTCCCACTATGGAGGTAAGGCTTATTGGTCTATAGTTCGAAGCCAAGGACCTGTCACCTGCCTTGTAAATAGGTATTACATTTGCCATTTTCCACTTATCAGGCACTATGCCAGTTTGTAGTGATATGTTAAAAAGATTAGCCAAAGGTATGCTAAGTTCCTCTTTACATTCCTTTAACACCCTTGCAAACAGTTCATCAGGGCCTGGGGATTTGTTAGGTTTTAGTTTCTCTATTTGTCTGAGGACCATGTCACTAGTTACCGCAATCGTACATAGTTTATTATCATCCTGTTCTACATAATCTATTATTTCAGGAATATCGCTAGTATTTTCCTGGGTGAAAACTGAGAGGAAGTAGGTATTGAGAATTTCACACATATCCTTATCACTGTCAGTGATCTGACCAGAGTTACTCTTAAGTGGGCCAATCTTGTCCCTAATCTTACTTCTGTATACCTGAAAGAACCCTTTTGGGTTAGTCTTTGAATCCCTTGCGACCTTAGCCTCATAATCCCTTTTTGCTTTTCTTATTCCTTTCTTTATTTCTCTCTTTAATTGAATATATTGATTTCTTAACTGCCCATCCCCTCTTTTGATACGCCTATATATGCCTCTCTTTTGACCAATGAGATGTTTTAATCTATTGTTCATCCATTTGGGATCATTTTTGTTAGATCTAATTTCCCTACTCGGAACAAAAGTTGTCTGGGCAGCTAGAACTATGCTCTGAAAAACGTCATATTGGCAACCAAGATCACCTACCTGACCCATAGTCAGGACATCCCAATTTAGCCCACCCAGGTAATTTTTCAGTCCCATGAAGTCGGCCAAGCGAAAATCTGGGACAGAGATTTGATTGCAGTTATCTGGGTAATTCCATGATATATTGAAACTAAGTGATTTGTGATCACTTTCCCCAAGCTCATCATTAACCTCAAGATTATTAATTAGTGAATCTTTGTTGGCAAGAACCAAGTCAAGCAGATTGTTTCCTCTAGTTGGTTCTGTCACAACCTGTTCTAAAAAGCAATCCTGAACCGTATCAAGAAAGTCACTAGACTCAAGATTTCCTGTCATATTGTTCCAATCAATTTGTCTAAAGTTAAAATCTCCCATTATCACAACATTTTCATATCTAGATGCCTTATGAATTTCGTCCCATAACAGCTTACTGCACTCCCTATCAAGGTTTGGGGGCCTATAAATCACACCCAAAATTAATTTGTCACGTCCCTCGAGAAACTGTAGCCAAACAGATTCTGTGTTCGATGTTTCTAATCTTATATCATGTCTAAGACAACAATTTAAATTTTCTCTGACATACATCGCCACACCACCACCCTTCCTGTTGACCCTATCAGTGTGGAATAGTTTATAACCCTGTATGTTGCATTCAGAAGGCATTTCTCTATCTTTCAGGTTGAACCAGGTCTCTGTTATACCAATAATATCTATATTACCTACACTTGCAAGTAATCTTAGCTCATCTATCTTATTTCTTAGACTCCTACTATTTGTATAGTAAACCTTAAGGGAGCTAGTCACTCGTTGCCCTCTACTATCCCTCTTTGTTTGTTGATCAATTGATTTGCCATTACTAGCAACTTTATTTTGAATATTGTCTTTTAAACATATCCCTGAGGTATCCCGGTAATAACTGCTGTTTTTAACCCTAATGCTGCAGCCTGATTGTTTCCCACAAACACCCATACCTCTATAATCTATCAGTTTAAATTCCTAGACAAGTCATCAATTACCCTCTCAATTGAATTGGCTAATGCAACCACTCCATCCCCAGAGAGATGAACCCCATCCCTTGCATACATATCACGTTTGCCAAAGAATAGGTCCCAGTTATCAATGAATGGGATTGCAAGTTCCTTGCAGTACCTGTCTAGCCAGCAATTTATACCAATTGCCCTAGACATCCATTCATTGCCCACTCCCTTTCTAGGCAAGATGCTACATATGACTGGGATCCCTCCCTTAGACCTAACTACTTCTATGGCTGACCTGTACTTATCCAGCAGCTCCTCTCTCCTGCCCTTCCCAATGTCATTACCCCCAGCACTAAGACAGATAATGGGCTTGTTCCCATTACCTGCCATAATATTATCCAACCTGCTGACTATGTCACCAACACCAGCTCCAGGAAGACACACTCTCTGTCTGACCTTTCTGTCTCTGTTACAAAATGCACGGTCCATATATCTTACCTGTGGAAGTGCAACAGGGATGCAGGTAAATAGTGAGAAGTCACTGGTCATGGGGTTTGGTGACTGGGTAGAGGGGGGGGAGATGTAACGTTGTGAGGAAACAAACGGTGTCTTTAAAAATTTGTGGTATCATCTATAGGGATGACTTGGACGCTGCTCGAGAGGAAAACTCAGATAGGTTGTTAGAAAGGATCCTGGGACGTCTGGGTGCATTGCGACCTCATCATCTGACCCTCGTGCAAAGAGCGATTGTAATAAATGTACTATTGTATAGTAAGGTTTGGCATGTAGCAGCCGTGTTCCCAATAACAGGGACGACGATTGTGGGGATTCAGAGACGGGTGTTTAAATTTTTGTGGGGTTCAAGTTGCGATTGGCTGAGGAGAGAGGTTGTAATGTTACCTGTGCACCAGGGTGGGTTGTAGTTGATGAATCTGAGAAGGAGGGTTAAATGTGTGTTTCTTAAATGGGAAGTTTTGCACGAGGGAGTGAGGGGGGGCAGCTGAAAAAAGTACATGATAGGTTGGATAAGTTGTATGGTATGGTATGGAGTTGAGGGAATGTGAAACTATTTTGAGGGCTTTGATGTTGGTTAGAGAACCGAGGAATATTAGAATAGGGGTTTTGTGTAGGTTGCTTGCAGGGAGGATTGTTGTATCAGTTGAGGGATTGTTCCCCATGTACGCATGGAGATAACGTATCGTTTTCTGCATGGCATACTACCCTCGGAAGAGGTACTAAGAACCAGAAGGGTAATTGTGGACAGGAGGTGCGGAATCTGTGGGAGAGGGGGATGAGACGGCTTTCCATGCAGTATACTTTTGTGAGGAGCTGGAGGGTGTTAGGTATTGGTTAAGTAGGGTGGTACAGAGAGTGGAGGGCCGAGGGGTGTCGGTTCTGCTTGCACTAAGCCTAGATGTGGGAGGGTTTAACGAGGGTGTCACAAGAGCTTCGGATTATATAATGGTGGATTATATATATATATCGTGGGTGATGAGGGGGAGGGGGGTTTGTGAGGTGCGGAGGCGGGTACTTGCGGTTACGGTGTATCGTACGATGTGTCGTAACAGGGAACTGTATGGGAGGAGGTGGACGCAGGATTTTTCGAAAGGTTATAGAATGTTAACTTTAGGGTTTCTCATGAATCTGCAACTTGGGCTGAGTGAGTAACGGGTGGGGGTTTGGGGATTAAATATAAGAAGAGAAAAGTCAGGGGGTCCCGGCGGGGTTACCTCCTTGGGGGGGAGAGTGAGGTGTATGTGGGTATAGAAGGTGTAGATGCGTGGCATAAGTGTATGTAGCATGCATGTGGGTACGGACAGCAAAGGTGATGAAGTCAAGTAATTATGTAATAATGTATGGAGAATTCTGTGATTGATGTGTCAGGGTCGTCATGACCTTAATATATTAAGTGTGAATGGTGTTAAGATTATAGGTGTAAGGCCTTGCAGGAGCTTTTGGGTCTATGTAGATTGTACATATATAGCCTTTATTGGGCATGTGTCGTGTGCGATATTGGTATCGCAATTAGAGGTTATTTTTGTTTTGTTTTGTTATTTATGTATTGTGTGATGGAGTTTTCTGCTATGATATTCTCCTTTAAGGTCTGTTAGGTATACTGTGTCATTTCTTTCCCGCCTGGCCCTGATTAAGGGAGTTTGTAGTGAGTGTACTGACTTTATTTTACCATTATATAATGTGCTTAGCCTGTAGATGAAGGCGGAAGGCTAATGACTTCCATAAATTTTGTAATGACTCATTAAAATTTTGTAGTGGGAAATGTATGTATGTCTCAGAGAATTTTTTTCTGTATCGGGAGTTAGTTGGGAGAGAGTATGTACTTGTGTTAACGGAATTATGATGTAGGTCACTTGTTTATATGACTAATGTGAAGGTTGTGATTAATGGATATATTTTTTAGTGAACATTCTTTCTCTTGAACTGAACCTTTGTCATAGTAATATTATGTAAACTACAACTGAAAGGCTTGGTTTCAATGGATGTTTATATACTTCATTTTTGATCCTGGTACTGAGTGTTATCTGTACGTTATGTCATTGTTAGGTTTATTGTGAAGTAGGCTCAAGTTTACCCATTCTTTTTAAATGTTATTTTGTTTTGAGATGTGTATCGCGTTTTGAGGTGTTTATTTGTTGTTATTTATGAAATGTGTTATAGTTGTTTATGTTAGGATATACACCTCTTTTATTGTGTTTGGTATATGGTGCTTGTCCTTCATGCATTACACTGACAAATGGGGTTTGTCTCTTTTACTTTATGTAATATGCTCACCCTGTGGAAGAGGGTGTTTAATATTTATTAAGAGTAAGTGAATGCTTAAGATTTTATTTCAATAAGATTATGATGTAGGTCATTCTTTTTATTGACTAATGTGAAGGTTGTGAACCTTTGCCATATGTCACAGTCATTTTCTGTTAACTATATAAACCTGAAAGGTTCGTTTCAATGGATGTTTATATAATGTCATTTATTTTTTGGCCCTGTTACTGTGGTCACCTGTAAGTTATGTTCTTGCTAGGTTTCTAAGGAGGTTATGTTACGTCTGTCATATGGTAATATTTGCGAGTGTATATAAGTACCGTCTTTGTGTCTGTTAAATTGTGTTGTTATAATTTTGTCAGTGTATGTTCTGTAGGATTGACGATCATACTGTACTCTTTTTATTGTTTTGTATTTTATGTTAAGCTGTAATGTTTTTTAAATAAAATATAAAAAATAAACTCTCCTAATCTTCCTTCTTCCTGAACTGTGAACCACTTGCCACTTAACACAACCTTGGGTTGTGTATTAACCCTACTCTTAGTAGACCATTTATCACTCGTTCTCCAACTGCCTGATAAAATGTTTTTTGTATAACTGCAAACAATGACTGGGATACTGGACAACTTTGATGGATTAATTAATTCATGCTTCCCAGTTCACCCAGTTTGCCATTTGAATTCTAAGGAATGGCGTATAGTATACAGAACGAAGCCACCTTAATAAATTACTTCCAATGCCCATTTAATAATCTTAAACAGTATTTCACCGGCGCTGCATTCGTTCACCTAAATAAAATCATCCATTATCTTATCCCAAACATTGACGTTCCGTCCTGGCTCTCCTATTGCCCTTGTTGAATCATATGTTTAATTTCCATATTCATTATAGTACATAACATTTTCTCGAGTACCTCATTATCACTAAACATGGAGGCAATCACTACGAGTACCACGACGCCCTGTGCATTGCATTCTACCTAATCTCTCTTTTTTCCACAATTAATTAAACATGTGCACTAAAAATACTTTAGTAAGTCCCAATGAAGCACTTAAAATTCATTGTGTATTCGTCGATCCCTTTGTCAACTTTGTTACTGTAACAAATAATTTATTTTCTGCTATCGGAGCCCCCATCTAAGTCCTTTCCTGTCACATAACGATTGATAATACCTGTAGGATACCGACTTCCCTCGTGTTGCTGAAGCCCATTGGCTGTCGCTACCATTTATCCATATACATGCTGATGGCAAACCATACCACGGGTGGGGTTTGAACCCGCGGTAAGAGTCTCAAAACTCCAGACCGTCGTGTTAGCCACTGGGCCAGCTAGCTTTTATAAGATTCGTCCAACTAGGTATATTTCTACACCATAGGAAGGTTAGCATAGGCACCACTGTGTCCACAAATGCAAGTTTTTACAGACGAATCTCCCGCTAGCATGGCCGTGACGAACTCTAGCTAAAGTCCCCTCAAAGCCGTCATGGCTGATGGCATCCGTGTTGTTGAGTTCACTATCTTTTACGTATCCTCTCACTTTCCTATCTACAACTTACATCCTTCGGATTCTACGCTGCTGTCTTGTTATTTATGCCCCTAGCAATATACAAGCCGATGCATTTCAGTAATATTCGTTAATTTCTCTATTTCCTCATTTAGTGCATCATGTTTCACTCTATTACCTATCTTGTGTGTGTGTGTACTCACCTAGTTGAGGTTGCGGGGGTCGAGTCCGAGCTCCTGGCCCCGCCTCTTCACTGATCGCTACTAGGTCACTCTCCCTGAACCGTGAGCTTTATCATACCTCTGCTTAAAGCTATGTATGGATCCTGCCTCCACTACATCGCTTCCCAAACTATTCCACTTACTGACTACTCTGTGGCTGAAGAAATACTTCCTAACATCCCTGTGATTCATCTGTGTCTTCAACTTCCAACTGTGTCCCCTTGTTACTGTGTCCAATCTCTGGAACATCCTGTCTTTGTCCACCTTGTCAATTCCTCTCAGTATTTTGTATGTCGTTATCATGTCCCCCCTATCTCTCCTGTCCTCCAGTGTCGTCAGGTTGATTTCCCTTAACCTCTCCTCGTAGGACATACCTCTTAGCTCTGGGACTAGTCTTGTTGCAAACCTTTGCACTTTCTCTAGTTTCTTTACGTGCTTGGCTAGGTGTGGGTTCCAAACTGGTGCCGCATACTCCAATATGGGCCTAACGTACACGGTGTACAGGGTCCTGAACGATTCCTTATTAAGATGTCGGAATGCTGTTCTGAGGTTTGCTAGGCGCCCATATGCTGCAGCAGTTATTTGGTTGATGTGCGCTTCAGGAGATGTGCCTGGTGTTATACTCACCCCAAGATCTTTTTCCTTGAGTGAGGTTTGTAGTCTCTGGCCCCCTAGACTGTACTCCGTCTGCGGTCTTCTTTGCCCTTCCCCAATCTTCATGACTTTGCACTTGGTGGGATTGAACTCCAGGAGCCAATTGCTGGACCAGGTCTGCAGCCTGTCCAGATCCCTTTGTAGTTCTGCCTGGTCTTCGATCGAGTGAATTCTTCTCATCAACTTCACGTCATCTGCAAACAGGGACACCTCAGAGTCTATTCCTTCCGTCATGTCGTTCACAAATACCAGAAACAGCACTGGTCCTAGGACTGACCCCTGTGGGACCCCGCTGGTCACAGGTGCCCACTCTGACACCTCGCCACGTACCATGACTCGCTGCTGTCTTCCTGACAAGTATTCCCTGATCCATTGTAGTGCCTTCCCTGTTATCCCTGCTTGGTCCTCCAGTTTTTGCACCAATCTCTTGTGTGGAACTGTGTCAAACGCCTTCTTGCAGTCCAAGAATATGCAATCCACCCACCCCTCTCTCTCTTGTCTTACTGCTGTCACCATGTCATAGAACTCCAGTAGGTTTGTGACACAGGATTTCCCGTCCCTGAAACCATGTTGGCTGCTGTTGATGAGATCATTCCTTTCTAGGTGTTCCACCACTCTTCTCCTGATAATCTTCTCCATGATTTTGCATACTATACATGTCAGTGACACTGGTCTGTAGTTTAATGCTTCATGTCTGTCTCCTTTTTTAAAGATTGGGACTACATTTGCTGTCTTCCATGCCTCAGGCAATCTCCCTGTTTCGATAGATGTATTGAATATTGTTGTTAGGGGTACACATAGCGCCTCTGCTCCCTCTCTCAATACCCATGGGGAGATGTTATCTGGCCCCATTGCCTTTGAGGTATCTAGCTCACTCAGAAGCCTCTTCACTTCTTCCTCGGTTGTGTGCACTGTGTCCAGCACATGGTGGTGTGCCCCACCTCTCCGTCTTTCTGGAGCCCCTTCTGTCTCCTCTGTGAACACTTCTTTGAATCTCTTGTTGAGTTCCTCACATACTTCACGGTCATTTCTTGTTGTCTCTCCTCCTTCCTTCCTTAGCCTGATTACCTGGTCCTTGACTGTTGTTTTCCTCCTGATGTGGCTGTACAACAGTTTCGGGTCAGATTTGGCTTTCGCTGCTATGTCATTTTCATATTGTCTTTGGGCCTCCCTTCTTATCTGTGCATATTCGTTTCTGGCTCTACGACTGCTCTCCTTATTCTCCTGGGTCCTTTGCCTTCTATATTTCTTCCATTCCCTAGCACACTTGGTTTTTGCCTCCCTGCACCTTTGGGTAAACCATGGGCTCATCCTGGCTTTTTCATTATTCCTGTTACCCTTGGGTACAAACCTCTCCTCAGCCTCCTTGCATTTTGTTGCTACATATTCCATCATCTCATTAACTGGCTTCCCTGCCAGTTCTCTGTCCCACTGAACCCCGTTCAGGAAGTTCCTCATTCCTGTGTAGTCCCCTTTCTTGTAGTTTGGCTTCATTCGTCCTGGCCTTCCTGCTTCTCCCTCCACTTGTAGCTCTACTGTGTATTCGAAGCTTAAAACCACATGGTCACTGGCCCCAAGGGGTCTTTCATATGTGATGTCCTCGATATCTGCACTACTCAAGGTGAATACTAAGTCTAGCCTTGCTGGTTCATCCTCTCCTCTCTCTCTTGTAGTGTCCCTTACGTGTTGGTACATGAAGTTTTCCAGTACCACCTCCATCATCTTAGCCCTCCATGTATCTTGGCCCCCATGCGGGTCCAAGTTCTCCCAATCGATCTCCTTGTGGTTAAAGTCACCCATGATCAGGAGCTTTGCCCTGCATGCATGAGCTCTTCTGGCCACTCTAGCCAGTGTGTCAACCATCGCTCTATTGCTCTCGTCGTACTCTTGCCTTGGCCTCCTGCTGTTCTGTGGTGGGTTATACATCACTGCTATTACCACCTTGGGACCTCCAGAGTGAAGCGTTCCCGCTATGTAATCACTTTCTTCTCCGCTGTCTCCTCTCTCCAGCTCATCAAAATTCCAGCGATTTTTGATCAGCAATGCCACTCCTCCACCCCCCCTGTTCCCTCTGTCTTTCCTCAGGATTTGGTATCCCGTTGGAAAGATGGCATCTGTTATCATACCTGTAAGCTTGGTTTCTGTGAGAGCTATGATGTCCGGTGATGCCTCTTTGACTCTTTCATGCCACTCCTCCCACTTATTTGTTATACCATCAGCGTTTGTGTACCATACCTTCAGTTTCCTTTCCAACACTGTGGTTTGTGGGGCCTGTGAGGGTGGGAGACCTGGTGGCATACTGTGGGATTCTATAGCTCGGTGTTGGGTGGAGGCTGTGGGTATGGATTGTAGTGTGTGTTGGGATGGTGTGATAGGTTGTATGGTTCTGAGAATAGTTGTGTGTGTGCTTGCCCTTGCTGTTCTGTTCTGCTCTGACTGACCTCTGCTGGTTCCATCCTTGTCTCTTTTCCTAGCTCCTTTCGCTTTTTTGTCCTCTCCCTCAGCTGCTGTCGTTCTGATTTTGTTCTGTCTCTGTCTAGGAACACCCTCTTGTACTCTTCCGAGTATTTCAATCGTGGTTTCTCTTGGAGGATCCTGTTCCGCACTGTTTCCGTCCTGAGAATCAGCTTGATTGGTCGGTTTCTCCCCTTCGAGTACCCCCCTATTCTCTGAAAATTTACAATCTCGTCCATCTCTTCACCTATTTCCGTGATGATTTTCTCAATCTCCTTACTTTCTTCCTGCTGCCTTTCAGTGTGTGTCCTTTCCTCTCTCTCCTGAAGCCCATGGATAAACACTGATTTTGCCCTTTCCTCCTCCCATTGCCTCACCCTCTGTGACTCTGGATCCTGCCTGTATGTGGTCAGTTTCTCCCTTGATTTTTCCAGTGGCTCTTGATAGCATGGTTGTGCCTCAGCATTCGACCTATCACCCTCTCCATCTGCAACCAGCTGTTCTTCCCTTTCACTCCTTGGTCCTCCTTGGCAGGCTGATATGACCTTAGCATAATTCATAATTCCTTCCTTCCTGTTCGGCCTCGCAGCTTCATATGCTGTGTCTTCTCTGGTCACTGCCCCTGTAACTCGCTTCAGCCTATTTATCTCAACTTCTAGGACCCTTATCTTGGCTACTGCAGTTTCGACTTGTGCCTCCCAATTCTTTGTCTCCTTCTCCAACCTCTTTTCCAATTTCACAGAGAGCTCTTTCTCCATTTTTTCAGAAAGCTCTCCTAATTTTCTCTCCCACTCTTGTTCCATCCTTTTCCACTGCTCCTCCATCCACTCCTCCCTACCAGAACCATTCTCATCTGATCCTTGGTTCCTGCGAGTCCCCACCATTTTTTTTTTTTTTTTTTTTTTTTTTGTGAGAGAAGAGAGAAGGGAAAGGTAGAAGGAGAGAGAGAGGGGAAGAGTGAGAAGGGAAAGGGGGAGAGTGTGAGAGGGGGAAAGAGAGAGAAGGGAAGGGAAGGAGGGGGGAGAGTGAGAAGGGAAAAATGGGGAAGAGATGAGAGAGAGGAGAGAGAGAGGGAGAGAGAGAGAGAGAGAGGGAAAGGGGAGAAAGAGAGAGAGAGGGAGAGTGAGAAGGAAAAAGGGGAAGAGAGAGAGTGAGGGAGAGAGGGAGAGAGTGAGAGAGAGGGGGGGAGAGAGAGTGAAGGGAAGGGTAGGAGAGAGGGAGAGTTAGAAGGGAAAATGGGGAAGAGAGAGAGCAAGAGAGAGAGAGAGAGAGAGAGAGAGAGAGAGAGAGAGAGAGAGAGAGAGAGAGGGAGAGGAGAGAGGGAGAGAGAGAAGGGAGGGGAAAGAGAGAGCAAGAGAGAGAGAGAGAGAGGGGAGAGAGAGGGGGAGAGAGGGGGAAAGAGGGGGGAGATGGAGAGGAGAGGGGAGAGAGAAGGCAAAGAGAGGGGGAGAGAGAGGGGGAGAGAGAGAAGGGGGAGAGAGATGGAAGAGCTAGAGGGGAGAGAGAGGCTAGGGGGAGAGAGAGGGCAGGAGGGGAGAGAGAGGGGAAAGGGAGAGGGGAGAGATAATGGGAGGGGAGAGATGTTAGAGGGGGAGAGATGTTAGAGGGGGGGAGGTGGTAGAGGGAAGAGATGGTAGAGGGGAGAGAGGGGAGAGGGAAGAGAGAGAGAGAGAAGGAGAGAGGATAGGTAGAGAGTGAGATACAGGAGGTAAAGAGAGAGATAGAGAGAGCGAGTCTACTATAGGATACAAGAGAGGGAGAGAGAGAGTGTGTGTGGTGTCAGATGGTCAGTTCACAGGACGTGTGTGAAATCCTGTGTATGTGTGTGTGTTGTGTGTGTACTACAGTTACAAGTGCTTGTTCCTGTGTGTGTGTGTGTGTGTGTGTGTGTGTGTGTATGTGTGTGTATGTGTGTGTGTGTATGTGTGATGTGTGTGTGTACTCACCTATTTGTACTCACCTATTTGTGGCTACAGGGGTCGAGTCATTGCTCCTGGCCCCGCCTCTTCACTGATTGCTACTAGGTCCTCTCTCTCCCTGCTCCATGAGCTTTATCATACCTCGTCTTAATACTATGTATGGTTCCTGCCTCTAGTACGTCATTTTCTAGGCTATTTCACTTCCTGACAACTCTACGACTGAAGAAATATTTCCTAACATCCCTCTGATTCATCTGTGTCTTCAACTTCCAATTGTGGCCTCTTGTTTCTGTGTCCCCTCTCTGGAACATCCTGTCTTTGTCCACCTTGTCTATTCCACGCAGTATTTTATATGTCGTTATCATGTCTCCCCTGACCCTCCTGTCCTCCAGTGTCGTCAGGCCGATTTCCCTTAATCTTTCTTCATAGGACATTCCCCTTAGCTCTGGGACTAGTCTTGTTGCAAACCTTTGTACTTTCTCTTGTTTCTTGTTACTGTAGCTTAAACAGTCAGAAGTGCGACTGTGACATTCTCCAAAAAGCTTTATCACCTTGTTGTATAGCTGCATTTTATAATTGATATTTTTTTGCTAGTACACGATTACCTAACCTAACGTAAAGAAATAAATAAAGAAAGGAATAAGAAAAGCAAAAAGGGACCATGAGGCTAAGGTCGCAAGGGACTCAAAGACTAACCCAAAAGAGCTCCCTCAGGTATACAGAAGCAAGATCAGGGACAAGATTGGCCCACTCAAGAGCAACTCTGGTCAGATCACCGACAGTGACAAGGACATGTGTGAAATTCTCAATACCTACTTCCTCTCAGTTTTCACCCAGGAAAATACCTGCGACATTCCTGAAATAACAGATTACGTAGAACAGGATGATAATAAACTATGCACGATTGCGGTAACTAGTGACATGGTCCCCAGACAAACAGAGTAACCAAAACCCAACAAATCCTCATTATTATTATTATTATTATTATTATTTGTACTCACCTATTTGTGGTTGCAGGGGTCGAGCACAGCTCTTGGTCCCGATTCTTCACTGGTCGCTACCAGGTCACTCTCCCTACTCCACGAGCGTTATCATACCTCTTCTTAAAGCTATGTATGGTTCTTGCTTCCACTACATCACTTGCTAGAATGTTCCACTTCCTAGTGTACTCACCTATTTGTACTCACCTATTTGTGGTTGCAGGGGTCGAGTCACAGCTCCTGGCCCCGCCTCTTCGCTGATTGCTACTAGGTCCTCTCTCTCCCTGCCCCATGAGCTCTATCATACCTCGCCTTAAAACTATGTATGGTTCCTGCCTCCACTACATCACTTTCTAGGCTATTCCATGGCCTGACTACTCTATGACTGAAGAAATACTTCCTAACATCCCTTTGATTCATCTGAGTCTTCAACTTCCAATTGTGACCTCTTGTGTCTGTGTCCCATCTCTGGAACATCCCGTCTTTGTCCACCTCGTCTATTCCGCGCAGTATTTTATATGTCGTTATCATGTCTCCCCTGACCCTCCTGTCCTCCAGTGTCGTCAGGCCGATTTCCCTCAACCTTTCTTCATAGGACAATCCCCGTAGCTCTGGGACTAGTCTTGTTGCAAACCTTTGCACTTTCTCTAATTTCTTGACGTGCTTGACTAGGTGTGGATTCCAAACTGGTGCTGCATACTCCAGTATGGGCCTGACGTAGATGGTATACAGAGTCTTAAACGAATCCTTACTGAGGTATCGGAACGCTATCCGTAGGTTTGCCAGGCGCCCGTATGCTGCAGCAGTTATCTGATTGATGTGCGCCTCAGGAGATATGCTCGGTGTTATACTCACCCCCAGATCTTTTTCCTTGAGTGAGGTTTGCAGTCTTTGGCCATCTAAACTATATTGTGTCTGCGGTCTTCTTTGCCCTTCCCCAATCTTCATGACTTTGCATTTGGCAGGGTTAAATTCAAGGAGCCAGTTGCTGGACCAGGCTTGTAGCCTGTCCAGGTCTCTTTGTAGTCCTGCCTGATCCTCGTCCGATTTGATTCTTCTCATTAACTTCACATCATCTGCAAACAAGGACACTTCTGAGTCTATCCCTTCCGTTATGTCGTTCACATATACCAAGAACAGCACAGGTCCTAGGACTGACCCCTGTGGAACCCCGCTTGTCACAGGCGCCCACTCTGACACCTCGTCGCGTACCATGACTCGTTGTTGCCTCCCTGTCAGATATTCTCTGATCCATTGCAGTGCCTTTCCTGTTATGTGTGCCTGGTCCTCTAGCTTTTGCAGTAACCTCTTGTGAGGAACTGTGTCGAAGGCCTTCTTGCAGTCCAAAAATATGCAGTCGATCCACCCCTCTCTCTCTTGTCTTACTTCTGTCACCTTGTCATAAAACTCTAGTAGGTTTGTGACACAGGATTTTCCTTCCCTGAAACCGTGCTGGTTGTCAATTATACACTTGTTTCTTTCCAGGTGCCCCACCACTCTCCTCCTGATGATCTTCTCCATGACCTTGCATACTATACACGTTAGTGATACAGGTCTGTAGTTTAGTGCCTCATGTCTGTCTCCCTTTTTAAAAATTGGGACTACATTTGCCATTTTCCATACCTCAGGGAGTTGCCCAGTTTCAAATGATGTGTTGAAGATCTTTGTTAATGGCTCACACAATATCTCTGCTCCCTCTTTAAGGACCCATGGAGAGATGTTGTCTGGTCCCACCGCCTTTGAGGTGTCAAGTTCGCATAGCAGCTTCTTCACCTCCTCCTTGGTTATATGTACCTCATCCAGCACTTGCTGGTGTGCCCCCCTGTTCTGATTTCTTGGAGTCCTACTGGTTTCCACTGTAAATACCTCTTTAAATCTTGTGTTGAGCTCCTGACATACCTCTCGGTCGTTTCTTGTGAATTCCCCATCACCCTTCCTCAGTCTGATTACCTGGTCCTTGACTGTTGTTTTCCTCCTGATGTGGCTGTACAACAGCTTCGGGTCAGTCTTTACTTTTGATGCTATGTCATTTTCATATTGTCTCTGAGCCTCCCTTCTTATCTGTGCATATTCGTTTCTGGCTCTTCGGCTGATTTCTTTATTTTCCTGAGTTCTCTGTCTTCTGTACCTTTTCCATTCTCTAGTACACCTAGTTTTTGCCTCCCTACACCTTTGGGTGAACCAAGGACTCGTTCTGTTCTTCCCATTATTTCTGTTTCCCTTGGGAACAAACCTCTCCTCTGCCTCCTTGCATTTTGTTGCTACATAGTCCATCATTTCTTGTACTGGTTTTCCTGTCAGTTCCCTCTCCCACTGAATGTCTTGAAGGAAGTTCCTCATGCCTGAGTAGTTCCCCCTTTTGTAGTTTGGTTTTTCCCAGCCTATTCCTGCTACTCTCTCCACTTGGAGCTCAACTATGTAGTCGAAGCACAGAACCACATGATCACTAGCTCCCAGGGGCCTTTCATACATGATACCCTCGATGTCCGAACTACTCATGGTGAATACAAGGTCCAACCTTGCTGGTTCATCCTCTCCTCTCTCTCTGGTAGTGTCTCTAACATGTTGATGCATGAGGTTTTCCAGTACCACATCCATCATCTTGGCTCTCCATGTTTCGGGACCCCCATGGGGCTCCAGGTTTTCCCAGTCAATCTCCTTGTGATTGAAATCACCCATAACTAGTAACTTTGCTCCCCCCATGTGTGCTCTCCTGGCCACCTCGGCTAGTGTGTCGATCATTGCTCTGTTGCTCTCATCGTATTCTTCTCTTGGCCTCCTGCAGTTCTGTGGTGGGTTGTACATTACTGCAATTATCACCTTATGTCCCTCAGACTGGATTGTTCCTACTAAGTAGTCCCTTTCGCCCATGCCATCCATTCCTTCCATTTTCTCAAAACCCCACTGGTTTTTAATGAGCAGTGCAACTCCTCCTCCCCCTCTCCTCCCTCTGTCTTTCCTGAGGATTTGATATCCGGATGGAAAGATTGAATCTGTTATTATTCTGGTGAGTTTTGTTTCTGTGAGTGCTATTATGTCTGGGGATGTCTCTTTGATTCTTTCGTGTGTGTGTGTGTGTGTGTGTGTGTGTACTCACCTAATTGTACTCACCTAATTGTGGTTGCAGGGGTCGAGACTCAGCTCCTGGCCCCGCCTCTTCACTGATCGCTACTAGGTCCTCTCTCTCTCTCTGCTTCCAGAGCTTTGTCATACCTCGTCTTAAAGCTATGTATGGTTCCTGCCTCCACTACATCACTTGCTAGGTTATTCCACTTCCTGACGACTCTATGACTGAAGAAATACTTCCTAACATCCCTGTGACTCGTCTGAGTCTTCAGCTTCCAATTGTGACCCCTTGTTTCTGTGTCCCCTCTCTGGAACAACCTGTCTCTGTCTACCTTATCTATTCCACGCAGTATTTTGTATGTCGTTATCATGTCTCCCCTGACCCTCCTGTCCTCCAATGTCGTCAGTCCGATTTCCCTCAACCTTTCTTCGTAGGACATACCCCTGAGCTCCGGAACTAGCCTTGTTGCAAACCTTTGCACTTTCTCTAATTTCTTGACGTGTTTGACCAGGTGTGGGTTCCAAACTGGTGCTGCATACTCCAGTATGGGCCTGATGTACACAGTGTACAGTGTCTTGAACGATTCCTTACTAAGGTATCGGAACGCTATTCTCAGGTTTGCCAGGCGCCCATATGCTGCAGCAGTTATCTGGTTGATGTGTGCCTCCGGAGACATGCTCGGTGTTATGGTCACCCCAAGATCTTTCTCCTTGAGCGAGGTTTGCAGTCTTTGGCCACCTAGCCTATACTCTGTCTGCGGTCTTCTTTGCCCTTCTCCGATCTTCATGACTTTGCATTTGGCAGGGTTGAATTCAAGAAGCCAGTTGCTGGACCACGTGTCCAGCCTGTCCAGGTCTCTTTGAAGTCCTGCCTGATCCTCATCTGATTTAATTCTCCTCATTAACTTCACATCATCTGCGAACAGGGACACCTCTGAGTCTATCCCTTCCATCATGTCATTCACATATACCAGAAATAGCACTGGTCCTAGGACCGACCCCTGTGGGACCCCGCTCGTCACAGGTGCCCACTGTGATACCTCATCCCGTACCATGACTCGTTGTTGCCTCCCTGTCAGGTATTCTCTGATCCATTGCAGTGCCCTTCCTGTTATACGCGCCTGATCCTCTAGTTTCTGCACTAGTCTCTTGTGAGGAACTGTGTCGAAGGCCTTCTTGCAGTCCAAGAAAATGCAATCAATCCACCCCTCTCTCTCGTGTTTTACTTCTGTAACTTTGTCATAGAACTCCAGAAGGTTTGTGACACAGGATTTGCCTTCCATGAATCCGTGCTGGTTGTCGTTTATAATCTTGTTCCGTTCCAGGTGCTCCACCACTCTCCTCCTGATAATCTTCTCCATGACTTTGCATACTATACAGGTCAGTGACACTGGTCTGTAATTTAGTGCCTCTTTTCTGTCTCCTTTTTTAAAAATGGGAACTACATTTGCCGTCTTCCATACCTCAGGTAGTTGCCCAGTTTCAAGGGATGTGTTGAAGATTGTGGTTAATGGCACACACAGTATATCTGCTCCCTCCCTGAGGACACACGGGGAGATGTTGTCCGGTCCCATTGCCTTTGAGGTATCAAGGTCACTTAGCAGCTTCTTCACCTCCTCCTCAGTTGTGTGCATATCGCCCAGCACTTGTTGGTCTATTCCCTGTTGGTGTCCCCCTCTTTCCTGTCTTCCCAGAGTCCTTCCTGTCTCCACTGTGAATACTTCCTTACATCTCATGTTTAGCTCCTCACATACCTCTTGATCGTTTCTTGTGAGTTCCCCACCTTCTTTCCTCAGCCTGATCACCTGGTCTTTGACTGTTGTCTTTCTCCTAATGTGGCTAAACAGCAGTTTCGGGTCAGACTTGACTTTCGATGCTATGTCATTTTCGTACTGTCGCTGGGCCTCCCTCCTTATCTGTGCATATTCGTTTCTGGCTCTTCGACTGATCTCCTTGTTTTCCTGGGTCCTTTGCCTTCTGTACCTCTTCCATTCTCTAATGCACTTAGTTTTTGCCTCCCTGCACCTTCGGGTAAACCAAGGACTCACTTTGGTCTTCCCATTGTTTCTGTTGCCCTTGGGAACAAACCTTTCCTCTGCCTCCTTGCATTTTGTTGTTACATATTCCATCATTTCATTTACTGACTTTCCTACCATTTCTCTGTCCCACTGAACCTCCTGCAGGAAGTTCCTCATACCTGTGTAGTCCCCCCTTTTATAGTTTGGCTTTTCCCATTCGACTCCTGTTACCCTCTCCACTTGTAACTCTACTATGTAATCAAAACTCAGAACTACGTAATCACTAGCTCCAAGGGGCCTCTCATTTGTGATGTCCTCAATGTCTGAACTGCTCAGGGTGAACACAAGGTCCAGTCTTGCTGGTTCATCCTCCCCTCTCTCTCTATAGTATTGTCCCTGACGTGTTGATGCATGAGATTTTCCAGTACCACCTCCATCATCGTGGCTCTCCATGTTTCGGGACCCCATGAGGCTCCAGGTTTTCCCAATCGATCTCCCTGTGGTTGAAATCACCCATAACCAGTAACTTTGCTCTGCACGAGTGAGCTCTTCTTGTCACCTCCGCTAGTGTGTCCACTATTGCTCCATTGCTCTCTTCATATTCTTCTCTTGGCAGTTCTCCTGAATTGTGCCTGCTATGTAGTCCCTTTCTCCAATCTCTTCCATGCTCTAACCCCTGCCCTTGCTGCAGCCCCTATGCTCTGTGGACTGTCTTCCCTGCTCAGCTGTTCCCTGCCACTCTAGTTGACTGTTAGAGTCTCTGCATAAGTCTTGTCTCCTGCATTGACTGCAGGCTTTACGACTGGTCTTCCTGTACTCATCTTTTCCTGAATCCCTACAGCCCTCTCGACTGTGACTGGTATAGGAGTCCCTGATGTTATTCCTGTGCTGTCATTAGTCTCTCTATTCTGTTTCAGTTTTTTTAGCTCTTCTTCTAAGCACTTTATCTTATATTCTGTTGCTAAGACTTGTAGTCCCCACTTCCTGCTCTCTTCAGCTATCCTCTCCTCCATTACCTTGCCGAGCTCAGCTAGCTTCCTTCCCCACTCTTCCTCCATTTTTGTGAGCTCTACCTCCCAATCTTCTCTCCCAGGTTCCTCCCTCCTGGGTTCGACCTCCAGACCCCTGGGTCTCCGCCCTCTTGTGTTACCCATTTTTTTTAACCACCGAAAGTAGCTTTTGTGTGAGAGAGAGGGAGGGAGAGAGAGGGGGATAGAGAGAGAGGGAGAGAGAATGCTGGGAAGAAGGCTAGGGATAATGAGTGGGGAAGGAGGGGAGTTAGGGGAGGCCAAGGGAGGAAAAGGAAGATGAATGGAAGGTATGTGTGAGGAACGGAGAGAGAGAACGAGAGGTGGAGAGAGAAGATAGAAAGGAAGAGATAGAGATAGATCAGGAGGGGAAAGATGGAAAGAGAGGGAGAGAGAGAAAGGTAGAGAGAGAGAAAAAGGGGGGAGAGGGCTTGGGACCGAATGTCCAGTGGTGGGTAGGGGAGGTAGTTGGAATATGGTTGAGGTGTAACTGTTACTTTACTCTCGTGTATGTGTATATGTGTGTGTGTGCCCCCACTTCTAAGTATTCATACTGCTAATAAATACCAGTAGTAATACCAGTAATTATAAAACTTACAAATAGTAATTCTAACACTTATCAATTCTACTTATAAAATACGGAAAGTAATACTAGGTTCTAAAACTTAGCCTCTCTCAACTTCTACAAGTGTCTATCTACCCTTGTGTGTGTGTGTGTGTGTGTGCATGTGTCTAACATTAAACGTCGCTAGGTCGCTTCACTCTCCTCACACTCTCATCCACCCTGTCTCCACCTTATCTATGCTATTTCTACTCTAATTCTGGTAATAGCTTGCAGGAGTGAGTGAACACTATCTAACAGTGATGCAGAGACCAGAATCTGACAACATGCAACCACAATAGGTGAGAAGTACTTGCACTGGCAGCGGAGCGATGACAAGATGCCAGATGCTGATGACGTAGTCGTCGTACATAGGCCTTGTATCACTATTCTGAAAATCCTTCACCCGTGATAGTTGTAACCCTATATGCTCATACATCCCGTGTTCCTCAAGTGATTTCACTTTTCACTTATGATAGAATACACTTCACATTCGGTGGGCTACACTTTATATTCATAATGACACACAACCTGTTGTGATGCCACTGCTTTGGCAGGTCTACTCCTGCCACCTTCCTTTTATATATATTTTATATTTCCTTTCTCCTTTTGCTTATTAACTTTTTAACTCTTACTGTACACTGACCCACATTTCATTTGTTAACCAATCTCTTGTAATTCTTGAACACCCACTTCCACACTTGCTTTGATCTTTGTATATTTGAATCTGTGTGGCAACAGGTGCCTACTAGGCCCCTAATGGTTTGGCACTTTGAAATATTGATAATTTCAGGCTTCCTCTCGACTTTTTTTTAACTAATAACTTTGGTTATCACTCGTAGGGTTGCTCACTGACGTTGTCACTACCACTGGTTACTGCTAGCAGTTACTGTGTGTGTGTGTGTATGTGTGTGTGTGTGTGTGTGTGTGTGTGTGTGTGTGTGAGTGTGTGTGTGTGTGTGTGTGTGTGTGTGTGTGTGTATTTGAGTGTGAGTGTGAGTGTGAGTGTGAGTGTGTGTGTGTGTGAGTGTATGTTTGAGTGTGAGTGTAAGTGTGAGTGTGAGTGTGTGTGAGTGAGTGTTAGTGTGAGTGTGTGAGTGTGAATAAGTGTGAGTGAGTGTGAGTTTGAGTGTAAGTGTGAGTGTGAGTGCGTGTGTGTGAGTGTGAGTGTATGTTTGAGTGTGAGTGTAAGTGTGAGTGTGAGTGTGTGTGTGTGAGTGTGAGTGAGTGTAAGTGTGAGTGTGAATGAGTGTGAGTGAGTGTGAGTGTGAGTGTAAGTGCGAGTGTGAGTGTGAGTGTATCCCTCACAATCGAGATATAGTGTTAATATTAAAGTTTTTAAGCACACGTTAAGTGCAAATATTGGTGACTCATAATTCTGTGTAATAGATAAAAATGCTGCCACCGGCAGTTTTTTCACCGATACGAACATACATACCGATACCATAAAAGTCGCCGATATCAGCCGATACTGATACCAATGTTTAGACATATTCTTAGTAATAATCTTCTTCTTCTTCTTCTTCTTCTTCTTCTTATTATTATTATTATTATTATTATTATTATTATTATTATTATTAGTAGTAGTAGTAGTAGTAGTAGTAGTAGTAGTAGTAGTAGTAGTAGTAGTAGTAGTAGTAGTAGTAGTAGTAGTAGTAGTAGTATTATTATTATTACTAGTAGTAGTAGTAGTAGTAGTAGTAGTAGTAGAAGTAGTAGTATTATTATTATTATTAGTAGTAGTAGTAGTAGTAGTATTAGTATTAGTAGCAGTAGTTGTAGTAGTAGTGTAGTAGTAGTAGTCGTAGTAGTAGTAGTATTGTTGTTGTTATAGTCAGCATCATCACACATAAAACACATCATAAGAAGTACATAATTCCTTTTCGTCTTATGGAATTAGACTTGCAACATGTTGCACATGTGTCGAATACCTCAACTTGTTGGTATTTAATTCCACTGAGATATTACTTGTCAAACACAGCCAAGTTACTGAAACTTGATCCAGGAGAGATTTATCAAGTCTTCGTAAGTTAACACACAGTCCTAAACTGAGGGACTGATTACTAAATGTTTCACTCTCTTCTGTACATAATTGTGCGAGGCTGAGAGATTGACAACATTGTTTTTAAGTCTTCAGTTGATGTTCTCATGTTGTGATAAGTCAACCAATGACGGAACTTTTACAAAATAAATAAACCCAGACGTTGTATTGTCATCAAATTCCTCATGATACTTACTGTGCTATCAAGGAAAAAGTATATTTCTCGTCAACAGGGAAACGCAATACTTCATATGTTGCTGGCGGAATATGTTGCTGGCGGAATATGTTGCTGGCGGAATATGTTGCTGGCGGAATATGTTGCTGGCGGAATATGTTGCTGGCGGAATATGTTGCTGGCGGAATATATTGCTGGCGGAATATGTTGCTGGCGGAATATGTTGCTGGCGGAATATGTTGCTGGCGGAATATGTTGCTGGCGGAATATGTTGCTGGCGGAATATGTTGCTGCCGGAATATGTTGCTGCCGGAATATGTTGCTGGCGGAATATGTTGCTGGCGGAATATGTTGCTGGTGGAATATGTTGCTGCCGGAATATGTTGCTGGCGGAATATGTTGCTGGTGGAATATGTTGCTGGCGGAATATGTTGCTGGCGGAATATGTTGCTGGTGGAATACGTTGCTGCCGGAATATGTTGCTGGCGGAATATGTTGCTGGTGGAATATGTTGCTGGCGGAATATGTTGCTGGTGGAATATGTTGCTGGTGGAATATGTTGCTGGCGGAATATGTTGCTGGCGGAATATGTTGCTGCCGGAATATGTTGCTGGCGGAATATGTTGCTGGCGCAATATGTTGCTGGCGGAATATGTTGCTGGCGGAATATGTTGCTGGCGGAATATGTTGCTGGCGGAATATGTTGGTGGCGGAATATGTTGCTGGCGGAATCTGTTGCTGGCGGAATATGTTGCTGGCGGAATATGTTGCTGGCGGAATATGTTGCTGGTGGAATATGTTGCTGCCGGAATATGTTGCTGGTGGAATATGTTGCTGGTGGAATATGTTGCTGGCGGAATATGTTGCTGGTGGAATATGTTGCTGCCGGAATATGTTGCTGGCGGAATATGTTGCTGGCGGAATATGTTGCTGGCGGAATATGTTGCTGGCGGAAGATGTTGCTGGCGGCATATGTTGCTGGTGGAATATGTTGCTGGCGGAATATGTTGCTGGTGGAATATGTTGCTGCCGGAATATGTTGCTGGCGGAATATGTTGCTGGCGGAATATGTTGCTGGCGGAATATGTTGCTGGCGGAATATGTTGCTGGCGGAATATGTTGCTGCCGGAATATGTTGCTGGCGGAATATGTTGCTGGTGGAATATGTTGCTGCCGGAATATGTTGCTGGCGGAATATGTTGCTGGCGGAATATGTTGCTGGCGGAATATGTTGCTGGCGGAATATGTTGCTGGCGGAATATGTTGCTGGTGGAATATGTTGCTGGTGGAATATGTTGCTGGCGGAATATGTTGCTGGTGGAATATGTTGCTGCCGGAATATGTTGCTGGCGGAATATGTTGCTGGCGGAATATGTTGCTGGCGGAATATGTTGCTGGCGGAATATGTTGCTGGCGGAATATGTTGCTGGTGGAATATGTTGCTGGCGGAATATGTTGCTGGTGGAATATGTTGCTGCCGGAATATGTTGCTGGCGGAATATGTTGCTGGCGGAATATGTTGCTGGCGGAATATGTTGCTGGCGGAATATGTTGCTGGCGGAATATGTTGCTGGTGGAATATGTTGCTGGCGGAATATGTTGCTGGTGGAATATGTTGCTGCCGGAATATGTTGCTGGCGGAATATGTTGCTGGCGGAATATGTTGCTGGCGGAATATGTTGCTGGCGGAATATGTTGCTGGCGGAATATGTTGCTGGCGGAATATGTTGCTGGTGGAATATGTTGCTGGTGGAATATGTTGCTGGCGGAATCAGTATTATTGATTTCTTCATACGACAATTGTTATCGTCTTGCGGAAGCTGATACTGATATCAGTTATAATATTCCGGGATTTTCACAGATATTTTATAAGACGAGAAGTTAGAGATGATGCCTTCGTCTTTGAGCTCCATGAAGGAGGCTGAGATCTGCTGATCTGTCATCTCCCTCACATCCGCCCTCCAGTCTAGATTTCCTTCTTCTTGTTCACAATTATAAATATAAAATAATTATTGTTCTTTTTTAATTAAGAATGCTTCTTTAACGCTAAGACATAACTAGTTCAAAGTTGGAAAAAAAACACGGAACGGGTGAGGTTTGAACTCATGGCTAGTGAGTCCTAAATGTCACAGAGCCACCAGGTCCATGGTTTATTTGCAATCATGTTAGTACGATATCGTGAGTCAGTTGAAATTATATTGGTTGCTTCATTAAAAAATTGTTCTCACTAACATCCTGACCATTGCATAACTTGCTTAGCAATGACTTCCATGTCATTCTGTCCATGAAAGATTAAGTCACCAAGATTGTCTACCATTATGGTAATGAGGAATAATGGCAGCCTTCATCCATTAGCGAGAGAAAATACCACAAGACAATCACAAGCTAAATCTCCTCCCAGATCTTGAATCGTTTATATTAAATCACATATCACAAGGAATTAGATTAAGCAGCAGCAAGGAGAAAATCCTCAGAGAGTAAAGAACAACACTCACAGTACCGTGACTGGAACAATACCGTGACTGGAACAATACCGTGACTGGAACAATTCCGTGACTGGAACAATACACAAACAACCCGACTTGAAGTAATCATCCATTTTTTGTTCCATTTTACTATTTGGAGCAAGTTTTGATGGTAGATTGTGTGAATATGAGAGTGAGAGGAAAATGTGTCAGGAAACTCATTCATTTAATAAAGAAATAAAAAATGAAAGTATTAAATTTTGACAAGACAACAATTATGTCACCTATTTGAAATACTGTCAATGTCAAAATTATTTTAAATACTAACAAACTATGAAGCAATGCCAAATAAATTTTTCGATGATCTAAAATTATATAATAAAAGTCTTTTATAGTCAAGACAAATATCGGAGTTATGACTCGACTATTTTCTTTAGCAATTTTTGCCTATTACGTCCATGGTATGTAAGGATGGAGAAGATTATTGTTAGTTTTATATCATTTGTTTGTATAAAATTGACCCTAGAATATCATTTGTAAAAATCATAATTATCGGTTCATGAATAATAATTACAACAACAGATATTCGGTTTTTACGTATAAACCTTCTGCAACGGATGACGTCATCACCTCGTTTATTATAATTGCGATAACTTCATTTAGAATTATCGTAGCGATGAGACATGCGCCAAAATGTTATTAAATTTAAGAACTTTTTTTTTTTTTTTGGTAAGCATAGCTCATTTTGCGATTTTTTTTATTTTTACGTATAGGCCTACCGCAACTGAGTACTACTTTCCTTAATCTAGTGTGTTGCTAGTTAATGTTCCAAGTCGGACCGAAATGTTATTTGTGTATAATTATTTGTGTATAATTCCCAGAGTTTACAACAGCAGTATGACGCCTTAACAATGCTAGTACAATAGAATCGGCAACAGTCTAAGAATTAAATATACACAACAGAGTATCTGCTAGACTAGATTATGGTCATAAAAACACATGTGAATTTGCATTCTGCAGCAAGGCAACTATAAATTCACCTTCATAGTTGTCTTGCTAGGAGCACAAGTTAGTAATTCTAGTGACAATAGTCTCTTCGCTACTCTCCTTGGGTCTAGCATCATCAATGACATTCTTTGAAAAAAAATATCTTAATTTAAACTATTATTTGAAACCACGATAAATGTTATTTTTATCCTCGCAGAAGATCTATTCACCCCTAGAATAACTTCTCTTTGCAACAACCTTCTAATTCATGCTAGATAAATCTAACCCACTCACTGAATCAGAGTGAGCGCAAGTCACACTTCTAGTCAGGCTGATCAGAACCAGCATACACACGGCCTCAGAAATTACCTTACATGTCTTCCTATTGTTCACTAATTAATCCAACGCACTAGAGAGAATTTTTTTTCCAGAATATTTGGGTAATTCATCATGGGTGAACTATCGTAGCTACTCTAGTGGTACCAATCTCTAGGATACTCTCTCACCCTCAACACAATTAAATAAAATATATCCAATAAACATTCTAGCTGGTACATAGCAGTCGTGAAATACACTTGTGCTCCTGACTCTGCCCGATACATGAAGATTTTTGTTTAGTCTGCATTAAATATTTTTAACAAAACTGCATTGCTTATGTATATGTGTTTGAGTATTAAGACAAAAATCTGACGACTACGCAGCAGCAGGTTAAATGTTCAGTTTATACTGTGAATACCAAAAACCCAATGTATATTTATGGTTATTCATATTTTTTAAAGGCTAACCACCCACACCCACATGACAACAGGAGAGTGCAACTCCCTTTCCTGTAACTTATTTCACTCTGAAATGTGTCACTCGTCACTCCTCGACAGTTTAGTTTAATATGTTTATTATGCACCCCATACCCATCCTGTGGGCGGTAGTCAAAAGGTTACAGAGGTACATAATTGGTCCAGGGACTGGACTCCAAAGTTTTGATAGCTGAGCAAGTTACAGAGGTAATGAATTCACAATTTACAAAGGTAATGAACTCACAATTTACAAAGGTAATGAACTCCAGGTAGGTCTAGTCACAATCATGACAAGTTACAAAGGTATTTACAGATTACAGAGGTACGTAATGGGTCCAGGGACTGGGCTCCCAAAGTTGTGATGGCTGAACTAGGTACAAGGTAATGAACTCACAAGTTACAAAGGTAATGAATCCTGTAAGAATGGTTACTTACGTTTATACATGGCTACAATCATGAACAAATTATAGTGTAATGAGCAATTCACACTTCCACACCCGGTCACAACTGTAGTGAGTTATTGGTGCAAATATTGATTGTTGAGACAGAAAATGCTACAACGCATACTGCCAGGCACATCATCTAAAGAGAACAAGAAGACACAGACCAGCCAGACTTTGGGAAACAAAAGAGGGGAGCTATAACCTCTCCAGGGAAAGAGGTTTTTGTGGGTCAGGAGGGAAAAGAACTGGCAAAAAATGACAGCAATCTTACACCAATTGAAAACACTTCTGGAACAGAGGCACAGTCATTGGCCTCCACTCCAGAACAACAGATTTTAGAGCCAGCAAATAAAACCCCCTGTAAATTCCACATTTGTCTTTGCAAACATACATGGTCTAAAACCGTAAACAAACAGCAAAATTCCTTACATCTAGGGACTGCTCACGTAGTCAAATGCAATGTTTGCAGTATTCACACAGACCCACATAAAGGATCATTTTGACAACGAAATATGGATCTCAGGTTATAACCTATTCACATGCGACAGACTAAACAGGTAACAAGGAGGGGCTGGCCTGTACGTCACAGAGTCGCTCATTTGCTCAGAACTACTAAACACCTGAAATGATATTGTTGAAGTTTTGGCGTTAAATATTGAAAACTAAAACCTTGTCCAGTTTCGAAAACTGACCACTGGCTGGAAAATCTCCGAACTCCTGCCCCAAACATCTTACTACTAGGAGATTTCAACTTGAGGCACCTAAAATGGAGGAGTGTAGCAAATAATATTTTAGCAGAGATCACCCAAGGAGGCAGCTCAGAAGAAAATTCACACACACACGAGCTATTAAATCTCTGCACCAAATTCACCTTAAACCAGCAAATATTAGAGCCTGGTCCTCATCTTCACTAACAACGACAATATGATTCGAAATATAATCGTGTAAAAGGCCATACACTCAGATCACAACATAATAGAGGTACAGGCATGTATGCACAGGGCTCCTGACCAACAAAGTGTGATCAGTCGTGAGGGTGTCTTCACAAAATTCAATTTCAATAACAAAAATATACAATGGGAGCAAGTCAACCATGTCCTAAATGAACCAAGCTGGTAAGATATCCTAAACATCACAGATCCAAACCTTTGTCTAGAAAAAATAAACTCTGTGGTTTTTGATATCTGCTCAAGGCACATTCCATTAAGAAAAAGAAAGAAAATATGTAAACTAGACAGAGAGAGGCGCTCCTTATACAGATGTTAGTTAGTTTAATATGTTTATTATGCACCCCATACCCATCCTGTGGGCGGTAGTCAAAAGATTACAGAGGTACATAATGGGCCCAGGGACTGGGCCTCAAAGTTTTGATAGCTGAGCAAGTTACAGAGGTAATGAATTCACAATTTACAAAGGTAATGAACTCACAATTTACAAAGGTAATGAACTCCAGGTAGGTCTAGTCACAATCATGACAAGTTACAAAGGTATTTACAGATTACAGAGGTACGTAATGGGTCCAGGGACTGGGCTCCCAAAGTTGTGATGGCTGAACTAGGTACAAGGTAATGAACTCACAAGTTACAAAGGTAATGAACTCACAATTTACAAAGGTAATGAACTCCAGGTAGGTCTAGTCACAATCATGACAAGTTACAAAGGTATTTACAGATTACAGAGGTGAGAGTAAGACACATATGCAACATCTGGGTATCTTTATTGTAGACGTTTCGCCATCCAGTGGCTTTATCAATACAAATTCTAGGACATAACTTGAAGACAGTAGAACTATGTACAGAAGATGAGGTAATCAGTCCCTCAACCTAGGAGTAGGTGCGAACAGCACCATAGTCGTGGAGATCCTGAAGCTGAAGAAAGAATCCTGGCGCTTATATAGTAACGTCAGGTGAAGCAGACGAGGGCAAATTCACTGGTAGGTGGGATTCCCCAGTGGAAGTAGGTCCTTCCCAAAGAGATGGGTTAGTTGTAGTAGTAGTTGTCGTAGTCGTGAAGGTTATGTACATGTCCTCAGAATTAAGATTCCATGATGTTGCAGTGTCTGACAAGTTGTGTACGAATGGTATATAATACCGACAAGATGAGAGTAAGACACATATGCAACATCTGGGTATCTTTATTGTAGACGTTTCGCCATCCAGTGGCTTTATCAATACAAATTCTAGGACATAACTTGAAGACAGTAGAACTATGTACAGAAGATGAGGTAATCAGTCCCTCAACCTAGGAGTAGGTGCGAACAGCACCATAGTCGTGGAGATCCTGAAGCTGAAGAAAGAATCCTGGCGCTTATATAGTAACGTCAGGTGAAGCAGACGAGGGCAAATTCACTGGTAGGTGGGATTCCCCAGTGGAAGTAGGTCCTTCCCAAAGAGATGGGTTAGTTGTAGTAGCCACTGGATGGCGAAACGTCTACAATAAAGATACCCAGATGTTGCATATGTGTCTTACTCTCATCTTGTCGGTACACACACATACACAAACTCATACACACACACGCACACACACTCATACACACACACATTATACAGATGAAGGCGAAGAGTTACAGAGTAACTGAGAGGGGCCAATATATTTGAAATGTAAAGGGAGGCACTGGTCAGTAAAATTGCAAATATCGAACTTAAGCTGAAGGAATCTTAAAGGAGACAAGAATCGCAGGAAGAACTAAAGAGCCATAAAATAAAATAAAAAAAAAAAACTTCTTCTCTTACGCCAAATCTAAGGGAAAAACAACATCCAGTGTTGGGCCCCTGCTTAGGCGAGATAGGACATACATGGATGACAGCCAAGAAATGAGCGAGATACTAATGTCCTAGTACGACTCATTGTTCAGCTAGCCACTGCCCAGACTATGGGTCGACAATCCACATATATTCTTTAGGAAGGAGACCCAAAATTTGGTCATTTAATAAATCTCGGGTATTATCCTAACACCAAAAGACTTCGAAAATGCAATAAATGACATTCCCATGCACTCTGCCCCAGGACCCAACTCATGGAACTCCGTGTTCATCAAGAACTGCAAGAAGCCCCTGTCGAGTGCATTCAGCATTCTATGGAGAGGAAGCATGGACACAGGGGTCATCCCACACTTACTAAAATCAACAGACATAGCCCCACTCTACAAAGGTGGCAGAAAAGCAATTGCAAAGAACTACAGACCAATAGCACTAACAACCCATGCCATAAAACTCTTTGAAAGGGTTCTAAGAAGCAAGATTGCCAACCACCTAGATACCCATCAACCCAGGGCAACACGGTGTTAGAGCAAGTCGCTCCCACCTGTCCCAGCTACTGGAAGGCCGTGAATGCTGTACAGGATATACAAAATACAGTTGTTGTATACACAGACTTTGCGATAGCTTTGGACAAATGTGACCATGGTGTAAAAGCCCACAAAATACGTGATAAAGGAATAACACAAAAAGTTGGTAGGTAGATCTATAACTCCCTAACAAATAGAACACAAAAAGCAATAGTGAACGGAGTAAAGTCGTAGGCAGCTACGGTGAAATGCTGTTCCACTAGGAACAGTACTCGCTCCCATTCAATTCCTCATCCTCAAATCTGACATAGACAGAGATGTATTCCACAGCTCCGTGTCTTCCTTTGCGGATGACACCCAGCTTGCCATGACAGTGACGTCCATCGATGATACCGCAAGATTCCAAGCAGACATAAACCAAATTTTCAAATGGGCCAACCAAAACAATATGAAGTTCCATGAAGAGAAATTTCAATTACTCAGATATGGAAAACTTGAGGAAATTAAAACTGTATCAGGGTAAACGACAAATTCTAACCATATAATACAGTGAAAAAGTAATGTAATGGACCTGGGAGTGATAATGTTAGAAGATCTCACTTTCAAAGACCACAGTAATGCATCTACCGCATCTCCTAGGAAAATGATAGGGACGCCAAGCCCAAGATGATTCTCTTCAAATCGCTTGTACTTTCTAGGCTGGAATTCTGCTGTACACTAACTGCCCCCTTCATGGCAGCCGAAATTGCTGACTTGAAGAGTGTACGAAGAATTTTCACAGCACACATAAGTACGGTAAGACACCTAAATTAATGAGAACGGTTGAAGGCCCTTGATCTCTATTCCCTGGAACGCAGGTGAGAGAGATACTTGACAATATACACTTGGAAAATTCTATATATATGTATTTATATCAGTGAAATCACGAAACAAGTGATTTTGAATCATTAACAGTCAGCCCCCTTCAGCCTCTTTCAGCCCTGAGGGGCCCAGCCCTCTCAGAAGGGACAAGCATCTTGTTTACTGCTGCAGCAAGTAATTGATCCCAGATGCAGTGCGAGCATGTGACGCGGTCAAGCGGTTCCTTGCAAGAGTCCGATGTTGCAAGTAGTTTAGTTTATTAAGAGACAGTCCATCTCTTACCTTACCAGGATAATTAAGAAAAATCCTGCTCTCACTTTATTGCCATGGTAAGGATAATGTACATTGTTGTCTATGCTTAAGATAGCAAGAATCAAGCATTTTGCTTTGCTTCAGAGTGGAAGTTTGGCAAGGAAGCAAAATGTACTAGATCAGCTTTTCCTTTATGTGCTTGGGACAGTGGCATGGTAGGAGGCTGTGACGCCTTCAGATTACTTTTCACCCCACTGGGACTCACACTGACGCCAGGATAACCAACAAAGAACACTGATCCGTGCATTATTGTGAACAAAGTGTCTCACAAAACACAATAAACACTTACAGAGAAGTGTGATCAGCTTCTTTAGTAAACAGATTGTGAATAAATGAACAAATCATCATGAACAGTGTAACAAGTGTTGCGATCCAACAGAGTGTAGTGCAACATTCTTCAAAGAACACTAATCTTCAATCAAGCCATCGGACATCCAGGTGTAACTACGGATCAGATACATATATCCAGGTAGGTGTACTAAGATGTATTCGAGTTCTATTGACTGCGCAGCTGAGATCAAAATTACGATCTAGTAACTTATCATAAACCCCTTGACGAGCGGACCTTTGAGTCCACACAAGTAAGTTTTCCAGTCAGCAATCAGTTAATGAAATATGCTGACATAATACCCCCTAGGGGTAATTTATTTCCAATATATCTTTTTCAGCCAGTTGAGAAGTGGCTACGACAGCTCAAGACCTCGCCTGCAGGGGTGGCTGTGTAGGCAAAAGCTGTCTATCAAGCTAAGTTCCCCCTATATTTAATCTTTAACCCCAACTAATTATAAAAATATATCTGCTTATTCTCGTGTTTTATAAATTGATGTTTATCCTATAATAACAATAAGAATCCCTCTTTTTTGTTTCATCTTTATTGAAATATTTTGCATTTATTTTTTAAGAATAATAGGAATGTTATTTTTATTATTTATGTTTTTTAAACATAAAAATGACTGATTTTTATTATTAACTAATATAAATGATATGATATATTCTCCACTTTAGCTGCTGCAGAAAAAATCTTGTCGGACATTATAATTCCAACTTTGTTATAGTTCTGCCACTTCCATTAACAAAAGTATTTTTTTTTTTCTTAATATTTAGTGCACATTGCATGAAAATATTTTTTTCACAACGATATATGCGATAAGGAGAATATTACGTAGATTTTATACTTTGATAATTCGGTAAAATCGAATCACATGTCATTTCTATTGGGATTGTTGTTTATATTAATATTAATGTACGAATTACTTTTCAGAAGTATGTAAGAAAATTTATTTCAGAACACTTACAAAATTTTGGATGATTACAAATGCCTTATATAGTAACGTATGTGTAGATTACCTATTATAACTCCCCCCAAACAATTAAACAGAGTAAGTTTGGGATCCTTGTAATACCTAACAGTTAGCAGCCTGAGTTTTACAGTAAATATCAACAGAATCAAAATAAATAGTAAATCAAATGCATGAGACTTAAAATAAGAGGAAGCAACAGGAATAAGATAATACAAGTAAATGAAACATATGAACATTATAAATAAAAATAAATGTTGACTATAACAGTTGCATCCAGTTCTACTATACAAGGGATCATTTTCTTCTCTTTCTGCAGCTTCATTCATTAGATATTTTTTTTATCTCTCTACATGGATTTATATTAAGATAGACCTTAATATTATTGTTTTGCAATGCAAGTTGTTAGAGGTCTGACCATCTACTGTGTTTACTTCACGTAGAGCCACTCACGATTTGGTTCTCAACTTTGGCAAAACTTACAGTAAGATGTTCTGAAATGATCGTGAGTAACTTTGTAATTGTGAGTAATTTTGTGAGCAATTTTAATTATTTCCAGATGTAATTTGTCTTGGTTTATATGCTCTCTGGATAATTTGCAGTCTGTCTTTCAGTCTTTTTGTTAGAGCAGAGTACCAAGAAATAAAAGAATAATCTGCATGACATAGTATAAAAGTCAGACACAGAAACAAGTGAGCCTCAGTAGGCTGGCACTGTGCCTTTCTTTGGAGGAACTTTAACCTGCCATTGTTTTACCACATTGTTCATTATAATTTCTCCTGAAACGTATACATTAAAGGGTATTCTCGGAAATTTTAATAAATGTACAGTTGTGATGAGTTTTATATTACACAATACTTTAAAAGTATTTATTCTTTTTCAGTTTACTTTTATCGTGCCAAAGAGTTTGGCATCTGTTTTGTTATCTAAAACTATTTATTGCAGGACTCTAGTTTCAATGACAGTATTGAAACTATTTCCTGTGGCTCTTTACCTGAGACTTGCATAGTACTGCAATCTGTATATAATAAACATTTACACTTAACATTGATGGGGGTGACAGTCACGGAACAGAAATAGTAAGTGGCCCTGAATACTCTCTACCCAGTAAACTATGGAAAACCCAGAAAATTAAATTCATATGTGTGTAAGAAAATTTTGAAAACAAATACTGCTTGAAAGGATACATTCTTCTAAACAGAATAAACTAAAGGAGGCAGTACGTTGGTAGACAGCAACCTCCCTGAGAGGTACATGATGGTAGGATTACTGGAGGTACATGATGGTAGGATTACTGGAGGTACATGATGGTAGGATTACTGGAGGTACATGATGGTAGGATAACTGGAGGTACATGATGGTAGGATTACTGGGTGTACATGATGGTAGGATTACTGGAGGCACATGATGGTAGGATAACTGGAGGTACATGATGGTAGAATTACTGGAGGTGCATGATGGTAGGATTACCGGACGTACATGATGGTAGGATTACTGGAGGTACATGATGGTAGGATTACTGGAGGTACATGATGGTAGGATTACTGAAGGTACATGATGGTAGGATTAAGTAACCCTTTCTCTGGTATTCATTAAAGCCTAGAGAACAAATGGATTTGTCAGTTAAAAATAGGAGAGGAGAGTTATTAAATGGAGAGTTAGAGGTATTGGGAAGATGGAGGGAATATTTTGAGGAATTGTTAAATGTTGATGAAGATAGGGAAGCTGTGATTTCGTGTATAGGGCAAGGAGGAATAACATCTTGTAGGAGTGAGGAAGAGCCAGTTGTGAGTGTGGGGGAAGTTCGTGAGGCAGTAGGTAAAATGAAAGGGGGTAAGGCAGCCGGGATTGACGGGATAAAGATAGAAATGTTAATGCAGGTGGGGATATAGTTTTGGAGTGGTTGGTGCAATTATTTAATAAATGTATGGAAGAGGGTAAGGTACCTAGGGATTGGCAGAGAGCATGCATAGTTCCTTTGTATAAAGGCAAAGGGGACAAAAGAGACTGCATAAATTATAGGGGGATAAGTCTGTTGAGTATACCTGGTAAAGTGTATGGTAGAGTTATTATTGAAACAATTAAGATTAAGACGGAGAAAAGGATAGCAGATGAACAAGGAGGCTTTAGGAAAGGTAGGGGGTGTGTGGACCAGGTGTTTACAGTGAAACATGTAAGTGAACAGTATTTAGATAAGTCTAAAGAGGTCTTTGTGGCATTTATGGATTTGGAAAAGGCATATGACAGGGTGGATAGGGGGGCAATGTGGCAGATGTTGCAGGTGTATGGTGTAGGAGGTAGGTTACTGAAAGCAGTGAAGAGTTTTTACGAGGATAGTGAGGCTCAAGTTAGAGTATGTAGGAAAGAGGGAGATTATTTCCCAGTAAAAGTAGGCCTTAGACAAGGATGTGTGATGTCACCGTGGTTGTTTAATATATTTATAGATGGGGTTGTAAGAGAAGTAAATGCGAGGGTCTTGGCAAGAGGCGTGGAGTTAAAAGATAAAGAATCACACATAAAGTGGGAGTTGTCACAGTTGCTCTTTGCTGATGACACTGTGCTCTTGGGAGATTCTGAAGAGAAATTGCAGAGATTGGTGGATGAATTTGGTAGGGTATGCAAAAGAAGAAAATTAAAAGTGAATACAGGAAAGAGTAAGGTTATGAGGATAACAAAAAGATTAGGTGATGAAAGATTGGATATCAGATTGGAGGGAGAGAGTATGGAGGAGGTGAATGTATTCAGATATTTGGGAGTGGACGTGTCAGCGGATGGGTCTATGAAAGATGAGGTGAATCATAGAATTGATGAGGGGAAAAGGGTGAGCGGTGCACTTAGGAGTCTGTGGAGACAAAGAACTTTGTCCTTGGAGGCAAAGAGGGGAATGTATGAGAGTATAGTTTTACCAACGCTCTTATATGGGTGTGAAGCATGGGTGATGAATGTTGCAGCGAGGAGAAGGCTGGAGGCAGTGGAGATGTCATATATATATATATATATATATATATATATATATTATATATATATATATATGTATATATATATATGTATATATATATATATATATATATATATATCTATATGTATATATATATATATATATGTATATATATATGTATATATATAATATATATATATATATGTATATATATATATATTTATATATATATATACATATATATATATATACATATGTATATGTATATATATATATATATATATATATATATATATACATACATATATACATATATACATATATATACAATCTGCAATCAAATTAACATCCACCAGGACTCTGACACACATCCCCAAAGCAGCTCGCCCTCAAGCTGCTAGCAAATTCACTGACCTTCTGAAGAAAGTCAACGATGCTCCTTCAAACAACAGATCCTGGCACAACTTGCTGCTTTTTGGCAATGCCTGTTTGGCTGTCCCACCAAGGAGGGACAAGTCACTAGCAACACATGTTATTAGGGCAATAAATGCATTCCCAAGGGATGACAACCTCGTCCGTCTCCCCCCTAGGGCGACAAACACCCGCCGGGCAAATGCCAACAACAGGACACCCGACACCTCAAAAATCAGAGCCCAAATTAGCAAAAAAATAGAAGAGGGTAATACTATTGGAGCTTTGAGACTTATAACCAGTGAGGATACCATCGCTCCCAAGGACGTCAGCACGGCGCAAGCTCTGAAGGACAAACATCCACCCAGGGCTCCCAGTACCAACATTGACCTCCCTGACATTGCAGCAGGCGAAGAACATCTAACCTTACAGGATGCTGATGTGTATAAAGCTGCTATGTCATTTCCACAGGGTTCAGCAGGAGGTTTCACCGGTTTAAGGCCTCAACACTTAAAACAAATACTCAATCCAGCACTTGGTGAGGTTTCAGAGAGGCTGCTGTCTGAACTCACCAAATTTTCCAACCTGTGCCTGGCTGGCGGTGTCCCAGAGGCCATCAGACCCTTTTTCTTTGGTGCCTCATTGTGTGCCCTCCGGAAAAAGGATGGCGGAATCAGGCCCATTGCAGTGGGTAACACCCTTCGGCGCCTAGTCGCCAAGGCTGCAGTAAGAAGGGTGAGTCAAGAGGCTGCTGCAATGCTGAAACCAACTCAGCTCGGTTTCGGCGTTCAACAGGGCTGTGAAGCAGCTGCCCACGCAGCACGAGTATATATCAAAAACATGTCCTATGAAAAAGCCTTGGTCAAATTGGACTTTGCCAATGCTTTCAACTCAGTCAGAAGGGATGCTGCTCTCCAAGCAGTTTATAGAAACTTCCCTTCCCTTTATCCCTTCATAGAATCGTGTTATAGTGTGACTTCCAAACTATTGTTTGGGGACCATGAAATTGACTCGTGTGAGGGCGTGCAACAGGGGGACCCTCTCGCCCCCTTTCTATTTTGTTTGGTCATCAAGGAAGTCACGGAGGCACTCTCCAGCGAGCTCAATATCTGGTTCCTGGACGACGGTACCCTAGCTGGCACAACAGAATCTCTCCTGGAGGACATCAGTAAAATTAAAGACATGGGAGAAAGCCTGGGCCTTTCTTTAAACCCCACCAAATGTGAAATAGTTTCTACCAATCAACAGATGATCCAGAATATTAGTACCGTTTTACCAGGAGCACGAGCCATTGATCCAGCCAATAGCACTCTCCTCGGTGCTCCTCTTGGGTCCAATGCCATCGATCTGATCCTAGGAAAAAAAGTCTCAGACCTCCGGACGATGGAAAGCAGGATGAAAGACATTGACACACACGATGCCTTCTACCTACTCACCAGGTGCCTGTCAATCCCAAAACTTACCTATTTTCTGAGATGCTCCCCAGCCTTCAGCAGTCCAAAACTCAAGGAATATGACTCTCTCCTGAAGGCCATGCTAGAGAGTGTATTGAATCTTTCCCTTGACGATGGACAGTGGTTGCAAGCCTCACTTCCGGTCAGGCTTGGAGGGCTAGGAGTACGCAGATCCTCCCAGATTGCTCTACCAGCTTTCCTATCCTCTTCCATTGCATCAAACGAGTTGATAAGACAAATTCTTCCTGACACCCTCAGTGACTCAGCAGGAATAGAAGACCCTAGCTATGTCAGTGCCATCACCGAATGGGAGACTCTTGCTGCTCCAGCACCAAACCCTAGTGCAGCACTGGCTCACAAACAGTCAAGCTGGGATAGCCCAATTGCTGAAAAGGTGCTTGCCAACATGCTCAGGGCTGCAACATCAGATAGGGAGATTGCCCGTCTCCAGGCTGTGAGTGCACCTCACTCCGGGGACTTCCTCCAAACAGTTCCCATATCGGCAATGGGAACGCGACTCGACCCTAAGACCCTCCGTATTGCAGTGGCTCTGCGCCTTGCTGCCCCAATTCACACAGAATATATGTGTATTTGCGGCGAAGTGCAAGCAGACCAATACGGTCTACATGGTCTTAACTGTTCCAAAACCAAGGGCTGGCATGCAAGACACAATGAGGTCAACGACATCATTAAGAGAACCCTTGCTACAGCTGGATGCCCTGCCGAGAGGGAGCCACGATCACTTGCAGCAAACAATACCCACAACCCAGCAAACCGCCCCGACGGGATCACCATCTATCCTTGGAAGAATGGCAAGCTCTTAGCATGGGACTATACCTGTGTGTCCACACTGGCTGACACCTATATCCATCACAGTGTGGGGCGACAGGGAGGAGCTGCTGACCACAGGGAGGAGTACAAGATCAGCAAGTACAGGGACATTAGCCAACAGTATCAATTTGTCCCAGTGGGATCAGAGACCTTGGGATCATGGGGAAAAAATGCCACACGTTTCCTTAAAGAATTGGGTTCCAGACTCATCGACACCACCAGGGACCCAAGGGCAGCCACTTTCATGTTCCAGCGCCTCAGCGTCGCCATCCAGAGGGGAAATGCTTGCTGCATACTTGGCTCACGTCCAGCCTCGGAGGAGCTGGAGGAAATTCATCATCTTTGATACATTGTGCCATTGTATTCATGTTTATGTTTTTTTCTGTAAATGTATTTTGTTTATTAATAAATGTTCACATAGAATATAAAATATAGGGGGTGGTAGGAGAAGAAAATATTCAAACAGCTCCGGGGAGAACCTTGAGTTTTCCCTGAGGTACGTTTATTGTCTTCTCTGAGGATGAGGGTCCCCATTCCAGCTATAGAGGTGGTACTTCCCTATATATATATATATATATATATATATATATATATATATATATATATATATATATATATATATATATATATATATATATATATATATATATATATATATATATATATATATATATATATATATATATATATATATATATATATATATATATATATATATATATATATATATATATATATATATATATATATATATATATATATATATATATATATATATATATATATATATATATATATATATATATATATATATATATATTATATATATATATATATATATATATATATATATATATATATATATATATATATATATATATATATATATATATATATATATATATATATATATATATATATAACTCGTCTCAATTTTTATACAATAAAAAAATGCATTTTTGCATTCACAACCCACATTTCCACCCATATATCCACCCGCGAGCGAGTGGGCGCGGGCGAGGGCGAGGGTGCGGGCGTGGGCACGGGCGCACATGATTCGTTCTTGGTGTAATGCTCATGCAATCTGTGTAAAAAAAATTTCTTATGTTTATGATTTCATATGAATTAAGTGAATGTAAGTCATTTTTTGTGATCAAGTGATAGTTTTCTGTTTTTGGTATAGTGTACTTGTCAAGGTTTTTTTTTTTTTTTGCCGTATGTTTGTGTGAAAGTCTGTAACTTCATTTGTCTTAAATGATTATTTGAAATTTTTGTGTATTGGTGATTAGTTGTCATATCTTCGGGTGTAAATATGTTTTTATTTGTGTGTGCGTGATCATATGTCTTATGTGATTGTCTCTAGCATTTTTGTGTGCAAGTTTTAGGGTATTTATGACTTGGGTGTTTGTAATTCTAGCTTTTTTGTGATTGCCTATTAGTTATAGTGTTTTGGGGAAATGCGTATAAAAATGTGTTTTAGTGATCTTAGTGGTTTTTGAGAGAGGGGGGGATCTTATATTATTGGTGATCTTAGGGATCGTGATTTTTGTGTGAATGGGTGGTTCTTTGATTTTTGGGGTACATGATTTGTTATAGTTATTGGTGATTGTGATCTCATATCATCTGTGTCTGAGTTAGTTTTTTTGTGTATGTGTGTCGTAAAGTCTGGAGAATGAGTGGGAAAGATGTAATTTTAGTTAATGAAATGTGTAAGTGTGATTGAGAATGTAATTTGGTTGGAGGATTAGAGTTGATAAATATTATTTGGGAGTAATCAAAATGTTATTTTGGTAATATTCAAACGATGTTTTTGGGGGCATTCAAAGATATTTGAGAGTGTTTTTGGGGGGTGTTAAAATGTTGTATGAGCGTGAATCAGTGGTGTTCAAATGATGTATGAGAGTGATTTGGTGGGTGTTCCAGTGATGTTTTGACAGTATTCAATGGTGATTTGACAGCATTCAGCGTTGTTTTTCAGAGTAATCAATGGTGTTTTGGGAGTATTCAACCGACGTTTTGGGAGTGTTCAAAGGTGTTTTGGTAGTGTTCTTTGGAGTTTTGGGAGTATTCAAACGTGTTTTGGAAGTATTCAATCGGTGTTTTTGGGAGTATTCAAAGGTGACTGATGGTGTTTTGAGAGTATTCAATAGTGATATGGTGGTTTTCACATGATGAATGTGAGTGCTTTGATAGTGTTCAATGGTGTTTTTGGGAGTATTCAAACGATGTTTTTGGGAATATTCAAAGGTGTTTGATGGTGGTTTTGAAGGTGATCAATTGTTGTATGATTGTTTTGAGGGTGATCAAATGATGTATTGGGAGTATTCAAATGTGTTTGATGGTGATTTTGAAGGTGTTCAAATGATGTGTGAGGGTGTTTTGAAGGTGTTCATTGATGTTTTTTGGGAGTATTCAATAGTGATTTGGTGTTCTTCAAATGATGTATGTGAGTGATTTGGTAGTGTTCAAAAGTTGGTTCAAAGTTAGTCTGTGTGTTAGTTATGGTAATGTCTCATGTCATAAGTGTATGAGTTAGTTTTTTTTCGGTAGTGTTGTTAAAGTCTGGAGAATGAGGGAGGAGTTTGGTGGATGAGATGTAATTTCGGTTAATGAAATGTGTAAGTGTGAATGAGAATGTAATTTGGTGGGTGAGTTAGAGAAAACAAATGTTATGTGATCTTAGTAAAAGTATACATAGTTTTAGTGATCTTGTCGTAAGTGATCTTAGTTTTAGTGATCTTGGTTATGACGTTTTGAGAGAATGTGTATAAAATGTGTGATGTTTTAGTGAACAAAGTGGTTTTGAGTTGAGTGATCATGGGTGTTAGTGTTGGATGTCTTAGGTTTTGTGTGTACATGTTATGTTTTCCGCTGATGGTGATCTGTTGTAAGTGTTTGTGTGTTAGGTTTGTGTTCAGTTTTTTGCAATCATGTTATATCTTAGTTGAAATTGGTAATCGTCTTGGTTATAGTGATTTGAGGGGATTTGTGTGAAAATGGGTGTTAGTTGGTGATGCTGATCTTAGTTTCTGGTGATTTTGGTGTTTTGGTAGTATTCAGTAGTGTTTTGGTAGTATTCAGTGGTGTATTTGGGAGTATTCAAAGGAGTTTGATGATATTTTTGAAGGTGTTCAAATGATGTGCAAGAGAATTTTTGAAGGTGTTCAGTGGTGTTCTGGGAGTATTCAGTGGTGATTTGGTGGTGTTCACATGATGTATGGGAGTGTTTTGGTAGTGTTCAAAGTTAGTTGGGTGGTGGCTGTGTGTGTTAGTTTTTGGTAATGTTTCAAGCCATAAATGTATGAGTTAGTTTTTTTTTTGCTAATGTTGTAAAATCTGGAGAATGAAGGAGTAGTTTGGTGAATGAGATATAATTTCAGTTAATGAAATGTGTAAGTGTGGATGAGTTAGAAATGTCAATTGTTATTTGGGAATATTCAAAATGTTATTTTCGAGGTTTTTCAATGTTGTTTGGAGGCGTTCCAATGTAATTTTGGAAAAGTTCTAATGTTACCGCAAAAACCTACTTTAAATCTTGGGTATAGTGTTTTGAGGGAATGTGTCTAAAATGAGATTATATCATGTCTTAGTTGAGTGCGGTCATGATTTGTTACAGTAGTCATGTTATGTTATAGTTGGTGGAGATGTGGGTTGTGAGTGCAAAAAATTTTTTTTTATTGTATAAAAATTGAGACTAGTGAAAGATTTCGTTGTATTAACGAAATCTTAATTCGTAAGACGTAAAATTGTTGTCAAGTGCCTTATAGGTGTTATAGGTTCTTACCAGATAACTTTTTTGTTGTATTTACCGAAATTGAGAAATTTTTGGGTTATTCTCGGTTAAGAGTGAAATTGTGTATTAGTGGCAATAAACATTTGAGAAAAAAATTATATCGAAAGAGGAAAAATTGTGTGTTATACGTGAAATTTGTATCTTTTTGATGAATTGAGATGGATGAATTGAGGGTGAATAGTGTGGGACTTGTATCATTTTTTCTTGTATTGGCGAGAAATTGTAAGTGTTGTGTTTGAGAGTGTTCTTTGGAGGTGTTCCAATGATGTATGAGAGTGTTTTGGTGCTGTTCATATGTTGAAAGATAGTGATTTGGCTATGTTCAAATGATGAATGAAAGTGTTTTGGTGGTGTTCAAATGATGTATTGAGTATTTTTGAAGGTGTTCACAGTAAAGTGTGGTGTCTGTGTGTTAGGTGGTTATAGAATATGGAAAACATCTTTGTTATAGTGCTTTGAGGGAACGTTTATAAAAATGTGTTGTTTTAGTGATTTTTGTGGATTTGAGATGGGTGATGAGATGGATTTGTGGATGCGAAAGGTGATTTTTTTGTGTTGTGAAGACGTGTGTTGGGAGATGGGTGGGTGGATGTGAAGAACTATGGGTGAGATGGAGAGAGTGCATAAAGAGGGTTGTATTAGAAATTTAATGAAATATGGAGATTATACTGAAAAAGGTAATGTGTGAATATTTTAAAAGAAATTACAGAAGTGAAAAGTTATGATAAACTGGAAAAGATTAGAGGGTGAACCCCCAATACCTGGGATTTGGAGGTTGTAGACACATAATGCAATAGTTCGGTAGTGAGATGATAGGGTATTGTGAAATATTGTGAGTTACGTGTTGCGAGTATAATATTAATCTCTCTATGTGGATTCAAAGAGATGAGTATGGAGAGGATTTTATTAGAATTTTAGTGAGTGTAGGGATGAATGTGCATTAGTGTCAATAAACATTTGAGAAAAAATTGATGAATTAGTAAAAACAAGTGAAAATTGTGAGTTGTTTGGGGACTTGGAATGAGTTATGTTCATTGAGCCATGAGATTGTGGGTTTTTGTGTAAATTTTAATGAAATGAAGAGGATTTTGTGTAAATAAAGATCATGTGTGAATATTTTTAAGATTGTACTAAGTATGCATATTTTATACCAAGACTTTTAATTCTCTCTATGGTAGAATTGAGTGAGGGTGTTGCTCGATGTTAGTAATTACATAAGTTTGCCTTCTTTCAGATAGGGTTCATTCCTCTTAAACACTAAAATGAAATGTATACTAGGTCTTCTCTCTCTCTCTGCTTCCTGAGCTTTGTCATACCTCGTCTTAAAGCTATGTATGGTTCCTGCCTCCACTACATCACTTGCTAGGCTATTCCACTTCATGACTACTCTATTGCTGAAGAAATACTTCCTAACATCCCTGTGACTCGTTTGAGTCTTCAGCTTCCAATTGTGACCTCTTGTTTCTATGTCCCCTCTCTGGAACATCGTGTCTATCCACCTTATCTATTCCACGCAGTATTTGTATGTCGTTATGATGTCTCCCCTGACCCTCCTGTCCTCCAGTGTCGTCAGTCCGATTTCCCTCAACCTTTCTTCGTAGGACATTCCTCTGAGCTCCGGAACTAGCTTTGTTGCAAACCTTTGTACTTTCTCTAATTTCTTGACGTGCTTGACCAGGTATGGGTTCCTAACTGGTGCTGCATACTCCAGTATGGGCCTGACGTACAGAGTGTACAGTGCCTTGAACGATTTCTTATTAAGGTATCGGAATGCTATTCTCAGGTTTGACAGGCGCCGAAAATGCTGCAGCAGTTATCTGGTTGATGTGTGCTTCCGGAGACATGCTCGGTGTTATACTCACCCCTATATCTTTTTCCTTGAGCGAGGTTTACAGTCTTTGACCACCTAGCCTATACTCTGTCTGCGGTCTTCTTTACCCTTCTCTGATCTTCATGACTTAGCACTTGGCAGGGTTGAATTCAAGAAGCCAGTTGCTGGACCACATATCCATCCTGTCCAGGTCTCTCTGAAGTCCTGCCTGATCCTCAACTGATGTAATTCTCCTCATTAACTTCAGATCATCTGCGAACAGGGACTCCTCTGAGTCTATCACTTCCATCATGTCATTCACATATACTAAAAATAGCACTGGTCCTAGGACCGACCCCTGTGGGACCCTGCTCGTCACAGGTGCCCACTGTGTGTGTGTGTGTGTGTGTGTGTGTGTGTGTGTGTGTGTGTGTGTGTGTGTGTGTGTGTGTGTGTGTGTGTGTGTGTGTGTGTGACTTGTATCTTTTTTTTATATTGACGAAAAATTGTATGTATTGTGAGTGACTTTCTGATGAAATAGTTATGAGTGAAAATTGTGTCTTGTTGGAGAGTGAGGTGTTGGGAGATGGGTGGACGGATCTGAAGAAATGCGGGTGAAAGGGGTATGAAGAGGATTATATTAGAATTTTAATGAAATATGGGGTTTTACTGATGAAATAGTTAAAACGTGGAAAATTGTCGGTTATGAGTGAAAATTGTGTCATGGTGTGGGGTTGCGAGATATTGGTGGGAGAGTGAGGTGTTAGGAGATGCGTGGGTGGATGTGAAGATGAGAGGCGTAGGGAGAGATGAGAGGTAAGGTGTGGGGGGTGGGGAGAAGGGGTACAGAAGAGGATTGTAGTAGAATTTTAATGAAATATGAGGATTTTACTGAAATTAAAGGTATTGTGTGAATATATTTTAAAAGAATGGATTGAGTAAGCATACCTAGGCTTAAATTCTCTCTGCGGTAGAACTGAGCGTTGGTGCTGAGGTAGAGAGATTAGGTTAGTTCGTGGGGTTGACCTGAGATCTGTATTTAAGGTAAGTCAGTTAAGATTCGCCAGGCAGTCCTCGCTCGGCATATTTGTGCAGATGTCTAGACTTGAGGAGAATTGTATGGTGTAGAGAGTGGAGGTTATAGAATCGAAATCTTAATTCGCGACAAGTGAATCTTTTGTTGTATAATGTAAAAAATTGTGGATTGTTGTGGTTGAACTAGAGAAACCGAAAAGAGGTTATAAATTATGGGTTGTTGATGTAGGCATTGTGGGTTGTGGGTGTTGTTGTCGAAAAAGAGGTTATAAGAACATAAGAACATAAGAACGAAGGAACACTGCAGAAGGCCTACTGGCCCATGCGAGGCAGGTCCAAGTCTCCTACCGGCTTAAGCCAATGCACCCAACCTAGTCAGGTCAGGTCACATTGACTTAAGGGAGGAACACGGCAACCGACCTGGTAGCACAAGCTATCAGGTCTAACTCACACCCACCCACATTCACTCATGTATTTATCCAACCTATTTTTAAAGCTACACAACGTTCTGGCCTCTATAACGGTACTTGGGAGTTTGTTCCACTCATCCACAACTCTATTACCAAACCAGTACTTTCCTATATCCTTCCTGAATCTGAATTTTTCCAACTTAAAACCATTGCTGCGAGTCCTGTCTAGGCTAGATATTTTCAGCACACTATTTACATCCCCTTTATTAATTCCTGTCTTCCATTTATACACCTCAATCATATCCCCCCTAATTCTACGTCTTTCTAGAGAGTGCAGATTCAGGGCCCTTAGTCTATCCTCATAGGGAAGGTTTCTGATACATGGGATCAACTTTGTCATCCTCCTTTGTACATTTTCCAGAGAATTTATATCCATTCTGTAATAAGGTGACCAAAACTGTGCAGCATAATCTAAATGAGGCCTAACCAAGGATGTATAGAGTTGAAGAACAACCTGAGGACTCCTATTATTTATGCTTCTTGATATGAAGCCAAGGATTCTATTAGCTTTATTGCGAACACTTATGCACTGTTGTCTTGGTTTCAGATTACTGCTAACCAGAACTCCAAAATCTTTTTCGCAATCCGTAATATTAAGATCTACATTATTTAGTTTGCATAATATGAGTATCAGGCGACAGGACAGGACAACTCCAGGAACCTCAGATAAGCTGTCTAATTTATGTTTAAATTCTGGCCAGTAAATTTTTAATAAATGTAGGCAAAAGGGGGGGGTCCTGTACATGGCACATTAATATCCAGTCAAATTGGTGAGTGATTTTAAGATATTCTCCTTCTGTCATGTAAATTTGTATATATATAATCCTTTATTAATTTAATATACAATCCACAAATTTATACATTTACCAGAATTCCTGTTGTATGTATATTTCATTTATAATTAATAGGTCCAGAGCAACTTGTGGATATGACAGTGGTAAGTATCGAAGGGGGACATTTTTTGCGACCTAGGTGTCCCAAATTCCTACTTGTCTAGCTGATAAATAATAATTATCTTTGTTCATTTACTGTTATGTACATAATGATACATTCAGATAAATGCAATTTTCACCAGGTGGTTATCACGTGACGACACCGAGTAAACACAGGTGGGGTGATGTCATGCATAGCTTCGTGCTGTGTGCTTGGTTCTTGTAGGATCGCTTGTACTGTGGTAAGATGATGCTTACATTGTGCTGTCTCTGGAGGCGGCATAACGTTCGTAGGGTCGAGTCCTGGCCAGCTACAGTTTCGTAAATGATTTAAAATCACTTGTTTCGTGATTTCATTGCTATATAGACTGCTTGTTGAAGCGGGTATTCAAACAGGATGAGGCTGAAATTAATCCTTGAGATATCACTGCAACGGGTGTTCGCGGACCAAGTCAAAACACACATAGCTTCGAACTGAGTGCTATATATTTACATCAATAACAACACTTCGGCTAGCCAAGGACTCGAACCGATGTTGTTTCGGCCCAACTCATATACATATTTATCAATAACAACACAGCACTAGCCAAGGACCTTATCCCATGTTGTACTGGCCCGCCATTGTGAGCGAGAACCACATGACGCCTTAACCCAAAGGACCACCTATATATATATATATATATATATATATATATATATATATATATATATATATATATATATATATATATATATATATATATATATATATATATATATGTCGTGCCGAATATGTAAAACTGGTCAATTAGCAAGAACTCATTTAAAATTAAGATATATATATATATATATATATATATATATATATATATATATATATATATATTTGGGGGACCACCTCTGGTGTAAATTGTGGGACCCATAGCCTCGGAGAAGTGGATAAAAAGGCTTCAAGGAAGAATATTTGGATTTCTTCCTGAATATATATATATATATACACACACACATATATATTGGCCACTTTATTAGGAACACCTACTTGTTAAGGAAAATATCTAATCAGTAAATCACTTATATATATATATATATGTCGTGCCGAATATGTAAAACTGGTCAATTAGCAAGAACTCATTTAAAATTAAGTCTTTCTAAAATTTTCTCTTAAAAGTTTAAAGATATATTTTTTTCATTAATGTTGATGTAAAATTTATAATTTTGCACCAAAAGGAACTTAGAAAACTTACCTAACCTTATTATAACGAGAACAATTTATTTTAGCCTAACCCAACTAAATATATTTTAGATTTGTTTACAATAATTTAATACTAAACAAACACAGTGAAATATATTTTTTTAGTTAGGTTCAGAATGATTTTGGCGAAATTATTGCATACACAAATTTTCACTTGTCCTATATGGCAAGATGAACGTTGCTATTTAAGCCAAGATCGCAAGTTCTGCCTATTCGGCACGACATTATATATATATATATATATATATATATATATATATATATATATATATATATATATATATATATATATATATATATATATATATATATATATATATATATATATATATATATATATATATATATATATATATATATATATATATATATATATATATATATATATATATATATATATATATAATCAAGACTGAAAGGACTAAGTTAATTATTGGTCAAAAGTGAAGCTTTCAACCAATAAGTCCACTAAAATATGATCAGGCGTGTACTTACAGTATTGTTGGGAGCTGTGAGTCGAGTGATTTACTGTTTGACCGGAGCCCCACACGTCACCTTTCAGGGGGGGGGGGAGAGGAGGGAGGGGAAGGGATAGCGGGAGTTGGACTTACCCTACCTTAACAAGAAGCCGGCAATGAAACTGTTACTATATACTCCCTCGCTACTCCTATCTATTGAACTTTTCCTTCACACACACACACACACACACACACACACACACACATGCACACACACACACACACACACACACATATATATATATATATATATATATATATATATATATATATATATATATATATATATATATATATATATATATATATAATATATATATATATATATATATATATATATATATATATATATATATATATATATATATATATATATATATATATATATATATATATCGTGCCGAATATGTAAAACTGGTCAATTAGCAAGATCATTTTCTGCATCGCTCTCGGGCCGTGTAGACCTCCTGCGCAAACGCACTTCAGTTCCGTGTCTGCAGTAGTGTGAGGTGGTGCTTGTCGCGCCTCTGTCGTCAGCCCAGGAGAACTACCATTAGTCAACATGGCGTTCAGTTATAGACCCAGGATCAACACTGTCGGCGTTGAACTTCTCAGTGGGGCAATAACGCCAGCTTCAGCCCAGGTATTACTACCTAAAATCATCAGAGACACGTATGTACGGAGTAGCATTGAACGGAGCACGTAAATTTTTTGTGAAACTGCTCTCAGCAACGGTTTATGAGTCATTGGTCAACCGTTTTTAGGACGTAAGTCTTGATGCAACACCAGCCGTTCGTGTGAGGATGATCGATGTATCCAGACATTATACATGGATTGAACTGCGTAATGTCCCCTTTGAGGCTGATGAGACAGATATCAGAAAAGTTTTTGAGGAATACGGAACTGGTAAGTGGGTGACGGGTGCCTACACAGGTCTGCCTGAGGGCACTTTTAACCTAAAAATGACATTGCGACACCCCATACCGTCTTACGTGTACCTAAAGGAATTCAGGACACAGGTCATGGTGTCTTACGCCGGGCAAAGGCGTACATGCCGACTATGTGGGTAATTTGATCACATAGCGGCAGAGTGTGGGAAGCGGCAACGAGCTCCTGGCCCAGGGGCAGAAACATCCGCTTCTACACCGGGGGAAGCATGTGATGATCAACGACGTGAAGGAGGGCATGGTCGTCTATGGAGAGAGATAGTGGATGAGGCGCATAAGGCTGGGGGAGAGGGTGAGGCCCTTGACCAGTTACCTGGCCCAGAGACACTTCCAGTGGATCGGGTTGAGCAAAAAGTGTTGGAAATTGAGGAGGAATTAGCCGAGGTTCTGAAGTCCTTGTCACCGCCTGAGGAGGTGACTGCTCCTGGAAAGGCGGTAGAAGACGAGTTGAAGGCTGTGGTGCATCAACAACAGAACTATTCGGACGACGGGAGTGACAGCATGACTGAGGTGTCACCGAGATCATTGCAACTGTGTACAGTGGAGGTTGAGGTACATTGTGAGGCATCCCCAGACCAAGCTATGGAGGATGTGCCTGTCACAAGAAAGAGAGCCGCTGCGTCGGATTCAGATGATAGGCCAGCGCAGCGGACTGGGAAGCAAATATGGGCAGAGGGTGAAGGTAATGGTGGCCATGACAGGAGGCACCGAAAGAAGGGGGGTGGGAGAGAGGGAAGTGTGCAGGTGACAAGTGGACCAACACGTTCTGGTGCCCATCGGAAGAGTGAAGAGAGGAGGCAGGGGTGGAAACTTTAATAGGCCTCCGGTGTATGACAGTAAACGTTAATGGTTTGTGTAATAGTGTAAAGAGAGAATGGTTTCGAATGTTTCTGAATAAATTTAGAGTGGATGTTGTGTTCCTTCAGGAGCATAATTTTAAGGAGGGTAGGGTGTTGGAGATGGCTGGGTTTCAGGTGGTAACCCTGCCATCTGCCCGTTTGAAAGGAGGGGTGGGTATATTAATTAGGGAGGCGAGCCCGTTTGTTTTGCAGAGAAGTGAGGGGGGAGGGGGAAGGGTGTTGCATGTAGATGGTTGGTGGATGGGCAAACGTGTGGCCTTTATTAGCGTATATGCGCCTGCAGAGAATAACGTGCAGGTGAAGCAGGAGTTTCCGTGTGAGGACCTTGTGTTTTTTTTCCGTGCATTACCGGAGGTGGCAATAGAAGGAGGTGATTGGAACTGCGTTATTAGGAGGGCTGATGTGGAACCGAAAGGGGCAGGTTATGTGTCGGTGACCCTACGAGATTTATTGAGGAATATTAGGTTAAGGGACACATTCGAGGGGGGGGGGCGTGGAAGACAGAGCATGCATTTGTTAGGAGAGGGTATGAAGCAAGGTTAGATGATGTGTTTCTTTCTCACGGGGTTGTAGTGAGA
>NW_027197664.1:37500-57083 GCF_038502225.1 Cherax quadricarinatus | reverse complement strand
GTGAACGACCAGAGTCACTGGTCTTGCACGAGACAAAGATTGCATCTAGTCACATAGTCAAGTCATGGATCATGGATTCACATAACCTTTTACATCATCACATTCATGCCACAATTAAATGGTAACACATATTAACATTAATTTGATATCTTCGTTCTTTACACAGAAAAATGTTTTTTTTAATGACTAATATATTAACATTATTAATATTAATACAACGTTAATAATAATAATACTTACGATTAACTGGGCGTTTGTTTTGGTTAATATTACAATTTCTCTGTGTCACCTGAATACTCACATGTCTGTGTGATATATACTACAACAGCCTCCAGTACACACAAGTACTGGAGGCTTATGATACTATACCCTCCAGTTCACACTTACACATCACTCTCAAATACTTTGGAACACAAGTGAGTCTCTTTTACTGCACTGTCCAGTACACATTTGGAAGTTGTGTAAGAATGGTATATAATACCGACAAGATGAAATTAAGACATGTGCAACATCTGGGTATCTTTATTGTAGACGTTTCGCCAACCAGTGCTTCAGAAATGCTGTGTGTCCCATTAACTACGATCTTCAACACATCCCTTGAAACTGGGCAACTACATGAGGAATGGAAGACAGCAAATGTAGTTCCCATTTTTAAAAAAAGGAGACAGAAAAGAGGCACTAAACTACAGACCAGTGTCACTGACGTGTATAGTATGCAGAATCATGGAAACCAGCACGGTTTCATGGAAGGCAAATCCTGTGTCACAAACCTTCTGGAGGTTTATGATACAGTAACAGAAGTAAGAGACGAGAGAGAGGGGTGGGTTGATTGCATCTTCTTGGACTGCAAGAAGGCCTTCGACACAGTTCCTCACAAGAGATTAGTGCAGAAGCTAGAGGATCAGGCGCGTATAGCGGGAAGGGCACTTCTATGGATCAGAGAATACCTGACAGGGAGACAACGAGTTATGGTACGTAATGAGGTATCACAGTGGGCACCTGTGACGAGCGGGGCCCCACAGGGATCGGTCCTAGGACCATTGCTATTTTTGGTATATGTGAATGACATGATGGAAGGGTTAGACTCAGAAGTGTCCCTGTTCGCAGATGATGTGAAGTTAATGAAGAGAATTAAATCAGATGAGGATCAGGCAGGCCTTCAAAGAGACCTGGATAGGCTGGACACGTGGTCTAGCAACTGGCTTCTCGAATTCAACCCTGCCAAATGCAAAGTCATGAAGATCGGAGAAGGGAAAAGAAGACCGCAAACAGAGTATAGAGTAGGTGGCCAACGACTGCAAACCTCGCTCAAGGAGAAAGATCTTGGCGTGAGTATAACACCGAACACGTCTCCGGAAGCACGCATCAACCAGGTAACTGCTGCAGCATATGGGCGCCTGGCAAACCTGAGATTAGCATTTCGATACCTAAGTAAGGAATCTTTCAAGACACTGTACACCGTGTACTTCAGGCCCATACTGGAGTATGCAGCACCAGTTTGGAACCCGCACCGGATCAGGCACGTTAAGAAATTAGAGAAAGTGCAAAGGTTTGGGACAAGGTTAGTTCCAGAGCTAAGGGGAATAGCCTATGAAGAAATGTTGAGGGAAATTGGCCTGACGGCACTGGAGGACGGGAAGGATAGGGGAGACATGATAACGACATACAAAATACTGAGTGGAATAGGCAAGGTGGACAGAGACAAGATGTTCCAGAGAGGGGAAACAGAAACAAAGGGTCACTCTTGGAAGTTGAAGACTCAGATGAGTCACAGGGATGTTAGAAAGCATTTCTTCAGTCATAGAGTGAGGTCAGGAAGTGGAACAGTCTGGCGAGCGATGTAGTGGAGGCAGGAACCATTCATAGCTTTAAGACGATATATGATAAAGCTCATGGAGCAGGGAGAGAGAGGACCTAGTAGTGTTCAGTGAAGAGGCGGGGCCAGGAACTGAGTCTCGTCCCCTGCAACTACAATTAGGTGAGTACACACACAGAGGCAGCATTAAAATTATACACCAGTGTCACTGACATGTATAGCACGTAAAATCATGGAGAATATTATGAGGAGAAGAGTGGTGGTGCACTGGATGGGAAATCCTGTGTTACAAACCTACTAGAGTTCTATGATAAGGCAATAGAAGTAAGAATAGGGAAAATTGGCCACTTAGCAAGAACTCATTTAAAATTAAGTCCTTTCTAAAAAAATTTCTTATACGTTTAAAAATATATTTTTTTAATTTATGGTAATGTGAAAATTGACAATTTTGTACCAAAAGAACCTTAGAAAACTCACCTAGCCTTATTATAATAAGCTCAATTTAATTTAGCCTATTCCAACTAAATATAATTTAGATAAGTTTACAATAATTTAATAGTAAACAATACAACGAATTTTTTTTTTCGTTAAGCTGAGAATGATTTTTTGCGAAATTATTGCATACACAAAGTTTCGCTTGCCTTGTTCTGCAAGAAGAGCGTTGCTAAAATCACAAGTTTTACCTATTCGGCACGACATGTATATATATATATATATATATATATATATATATATATATATATATATATATATATATATATATATATATATATATATATATATATATATATATATATATATATATATGCTAGGTAGTAGGTTGGTAGACAGCAACCACCCAGGGAGGTACTACCGTTCTCTCAAGTGAATGTAAAACGGAAACCTGTAATTGTTTAACACGATGGTAGGATTGCTGCTGTCTTATTGCTGTCTCACAAACACTCGGAATAACAGGTATATCTTGATACTTCTACTTACACTTACGTCACACAAAACATTCATGTTCACGCATATATATATTTACACACCCATCTCGGTTTTCTTCTATTTTCTTAATAGTTCCTGTTCTTTATTTCCTCTTATCTCCATGGGGAAGTGGCAAAGAATTCTTCCTCCTTAAGCCATGCATGTCATAATAGGTGATTAAAATTCCGGGGAAAAGAAGCCAGTAACCCTTTCTCCTGAATAAATTACTAAATTTAAAAAGAAAAACTTTCGTTTTTCTTGCAAGTGCGAATAACACTGATGCATTTGTCATAACTGAGACGTGGTTGAATACGAAAAATCGGAACATGCCTACTGAATGTTAGACTCAGGGTTTTAAATTGTTTCAAGTACACAGAATATCGGGAAGGGGGATGAGGTGGTATTGTATATCCAAGATCGCTTGATTTGTTGCATAAAAACGGATGTTAAGACTGAATAGAATTTTCAGAGGGGCGCAAAAATTGAATTTTGGCGTGATATACCGTCCCCCAAACTTAGATAGGGACCAAGGAAGACTACTGTGGCAGGAAATTGTTAGTGCCACAAGGCATGATAACATAGTAATTCTAGGTGACTTTACTATAGTGATATTGATTGAAATTCCTTGACTGGGAATTTAGAATCTAACGACTTCTTAGAAGTAGTTCAGGATTGTTTTTAAAGCAGTTTGTTATAGAACCTACAAGGGAAAATAACCTTCTTGACTTAGCCCGGCTTTCTCTGAGCATTTTCATTTTTTTATCTTCCTCGGCATATTGTCCCTTCAACATTAAAAATATTTGAAAGCCACAGCGCAAATCTTCTACACTGTATTTAATGATTCAACCAAGATTACGTTACTGATTGTTTCGCAACATATTACTCAACTTTGCTGCTCTGTTCTTGGGAGCAGTTATGATATTATTGTTGATATCAAAATTAGTGTTTATTTTCATTGAATAATGCTGGGGGCAACTTCCCTAGTTTCTCTCCTGCCTCGCATGATTCAGAGGAAATTTAGTTTACTGGTGGCACAAGTGGTCTACATGGCAACTTGTGTTAGAAAGCTACATTTAATCAAATTAGCAAGTCTGGTAGCTTCCTGGTCCTCTGAACAAAAATTCCAATTTAAGTCGGAGAATTTATATCACCGACTATTTAGCCTCCCGGTTCTTTTTCATTGCATTAATTTCGTCACAATAAAAGGCGACTTTGTTCTCATTCTTCGGACAATAATGTACACAGAATATATATTTTTTTTCTCTCGCTGCCTTGAATTTCAACATATACAGAGGCATTAAACTCCTTAAACAGACTTCTGAATTTCAGTCCAGGATACAGAATTGTATCTAGACAAAACTATTAAAGTTTCAAATAGCTGTTTCAATTAAACCAAGATTCACCCAGAACAATTATACCCGGAAGCTTTGTTAATGTGAGTGAAGATGACTCGTTTCATTTTTGAGAATATGCTACGACATTCGGGTCAAAAACTTTCATTTCACCCAGCTGGACTGGTCTGCTAGCTGATGTAATTTGTTTAAATTACTGAGCTCACTGTATACATGACGAGATATGAAAGGCTGTCAGAGAGAGAGAGAGAGAGAGAGAGAGAGAGAGAGAGAGAGAGAGAGACTACATAAGAGGTAAAGAAAGTTAGAAAGACTGTGAAGTCTGTCATGAGGCGCTGAGACACGATACACCTGAGTGTAAGTATAGAAAAATATGTTAAGAAGAAAAAGTCTCTCTCCTAACTCTACTCTCTCTCTCTCTCAATTCTCCACTCCTTTTATCATCAACAGCTTCCTCTCTCCCTGCCCTCCACTCCCTCTATCCCCACCTCCACGTTCTGTCCGCCTCCACTCCCTCTCTCCCCACCTCCACTCTCTCCCCACCTCCACTCTCTCCCCACCTCCACTCCATCTCTCCCCATCTCCACTCCATCTCTCCCCACCTCCACTCCTTGTAACCACGCTGCTGGTTTGAAAAATGCAGTGAGTAAATTAACGCTAGCCGAGTTTCCATAGTACTGCTAAAACCACTACTACTGTTACTACTATTACTACTACTACCACTACTGCTCCTTCAACTGCTACTACTGTTACTACTTCTGCTGCTGCCCCTTCAACTGCTACTACTGTTACTACTACTGCTGCCCCTTAAACTGCTACTACTGTTACTACTACTGTTGCTACAACTACAGCTACTGCTATTAGTATTGCTGATATAACTACTACCGCTACTGCTATTATTACTACTACTACTACTATCACCACAACCACCGGCACCATTACAACTATGATTAATACCACTACTCCCGCACTTCTTATATTTCTACTACCAATATAACTACAATTAATTCGACTATACTGCTGCTGATACAACAACAAGAACAATAACAACAACAACAACAACAACTACTACTACTACTAGTAGTAGTAGTAGTAGTAGTAATAATAGTCTAGAAACAGCAACTCCCTCCCATCCCCTGCCTGTTCTGGTGAGTTCCAGGTATGTGGATAACAGCAGGAAGATAATGTCATACAAAGTAGCTGAGAGCTGCTCACAGGATATATGTTGACTTATGGACTACATATACACTAACTTACATCAAATCTCCCTGCAGTGCATTACAAATTCACTGAATGATCCATGAGGGTTTATCACGTTCACATAAATACAATATTAATGTGCTGCCACTGCAAGAACATCAACAACTTCTTGTGCATCGGAGACCTGTAGAACATCACAGACTGATGGAACATCACAGACTGGTGGAACATCACAGACTGGGGGAACATCACAGACTGGTGGAACATCACAGACTGGGGGAACATCACAGACTGGGGGAACATCACAGACTGGGGGAACATCACAGACTGGGGGAACATCACAGACTGGGGGAACATCACAGACTGGGGAACATCACAGACTGATGGAACATCACAGACTGGGGGAACATCACAGACTGGGGGAACATCACAGACTGGGGGAACATCACAGACTGGGGGAACATCACAGACTGGAGGAACATCACAGACTGGGGGAACATCGGAACATCACAGAATGGGGGAACATCACAGACTGGGGAACATCACAGACTGGGGGAACATCACAGACTGGGGGAACATCACAGACTGGGGGAACATCACAGACTGGGGGAACATCACAGACTGGGGGAACATCACAGACTGGGGGAACATCACAGACTGGGGGAACATCACAGACTGGGGGAACATCACAGACTGGGGGAACATCACAGACTGGGGGAACATCACAGACTGGGGGAACATCACAGACTGGGGGAACATCACAGACTGGGGGAACATCACAGACTGGTGGAACATCACAGACTGGGGAACATCACAGACTGGGGGAACATCACAGACTGGGGGAACATCACAGACTGGGGGAACATCACAGACTGGTGGAACATCACAGACTGGTGGAACATCACAGACTGGGGGAACATCACAGACTGGGGGAACATCACAGACTGGGGGAACATCACAGACTGGGGGAACATCACAGACTGGGGGAACATCACAGACTGGGGGAACTTCACAGACTGGTGGAACATCACAGACTGGGGGAACATCACAGACTGGGGGAACATTACAGACTGGAGGAACATCACAGACTGGTAGAACATTACAGACTGGGAGAACATCACAGACTGGGGGAACATCACAGACTGGGGGAACATCACAGACTGGTAGAACATTACAGACTGTGGGAACATCACAGACTGGGGGAACATTACAGACTGGGGGAACATTACAGACTGGGGAAACATCACAGACTGGGGAAACATCAGAAACTGGGGGAACATAAAAAACTGGTAGAACATTACAGACTGGTGGATCATTACAGACTGGGGGAACATCACAGACTGGAGGAAGGTCTCGCAGCAATGGTTTCAAGTTGGAAAAATTCAGATTCAGGAAGGATATAGGGAAGCACTGGTTTGGTAATAGAGTTGTGGATGAGTGGAACAAACTCCCGAGTACGGTATAAAAGCTAAGACGTTGTGTAGTTTTAAAAATAGGTGGGATAAATACATGAGTGGGTGTGGGTGGGTGTGAGTTGGACCTGACTAGCTTGTGCTGCCAGGTCTGGTGCTGTGCTACTTGCTTAAGTGGAAGTGACCTGACTAGGTGGCCATTGTTCTAAGCAGAGTTGTGGCATGGACCTGCTTCGCATGGGTCAGTAGGCCTATTGCAGTGTTCCTTCTTTCTTATGTTCTTATGTTCCCTGTTTTCTTGAACCTGTAACTGACTTACCACTTCGTTGAGCAGGTAACTGGGAAGTAGATTTAAATCCCTGGGAACCAGGATTCTGGTGATTAGTAAGCTGAAAACTCTTTGGATTATGAGGCTGAAAAAAGTTTGGCTTAAACCTGTGAAATTTCTTACTCCTCCTAATTGGCGGAGAAATATTATTATTAACATAATCTGGGTGATAACTACTTCTAACTTTAGAGAATGTTTAAAATCATTAAAATCTTTTACCTCAGGATATGCCTTACAGGAGGTACACTGTTCAGAAGATCCTCTAATAAAATTACAGTAATTACACCTTCAAAATCACCTACAACATCCTTGGAACGGCGCCATTTAGTCAGTAGCGACATCAATGATTGTCGTTCCTGAAACTTTAAACCTCTAAACATCTGTCTATATCTCTCTGGCAATATCTGATAAGCCAGTAACACAGCATCCTTCATCTTCTCTTAATCTGAAAATTCATGTTCATCTAGAGAACTAACAGTTTGTAACCCTTTACCAATTAACTGGGTTCTGGCTAATGTTGCCCAGTTACTGTCTGGCCACGTCTGGGATTTTGCTATTTTTTTTCAAACAGGAAAAAAGTTATCAGGATTTTTTCCAAAAATTTTGGGACAGACTTTATACCTTGTTCCAAATTAAATATGTCTACCCTGTTACCTGTTCCATTATGTGAAGCAACAAACGCACTCTCTCTCTCTCTCTCTCTCTCTCTTTAGCCCTAAAGATATCTGACTCTTTCTCTTTCTCTAGAACGTTCAATTCTTCTCAGATCTTTTTCTTCCATAATTAGAGCTAATTTTAGTCTTAATATCTGTGCTTTATTACTCTCATTATTAGCAGTGGGGTTTGATCCAGGATCTCCTCCCAGACCTGGCCTGGTCACAGACCGGGCCGCGGGGGCGTTGACCCCCGGAACTCTCTCCAGGTAAACTCCAGGTAAACTCCAGACCACTGTCACCACTAGAATTTCCACTGCTTACAGACATCTTAGAAATTAATAGCAAAAAACGCTTATTACAGTAGAAATTGCTTATATAAAACAATAAATCACACAGCAAAGTACATAGGTACATTAAATGATTATTCATAGAGAATTATTATTATTAAATAACTCCCTAAATCACTAAATGTGCACACACAAAAATCAAGCAGAAAAATAACAGTATTAATAATACCTGTGAAACGTTATTATAATATTTTAATGCTTCATTTAAATGTGAATTATCCTTCTAAACTTAATAATTCATCCCTTCAGGCCCTCATGTTACGCCTTTTTACTGCGTAACGTAAATAAAAGTCCTGGCTCCTAAAGGGTAAACGACCTGCCTAGTGTAAGGGCATTTATATTATTTAAAATAGAAAAAAAGACCACACTGCGGCCAGGTTGTGCCTTCACATTAAATTTGGAACGTTAATTAGTCAGTATTAAATTTATTATAAAGAAGGACACAAAAACTCACGTATATATAGAACTGGCGTTAGAAATCAGTAATAACAACAGCAGCAGCAGCAACAACAACAACAACAATACTAACAACCCAAGTTTCGCATCCGACCTTTATTTTACTCCACATAATCCTTGAATTTATTTATTTTTCACACTTTTCTTGCCATAACTGATCCTTCATTATCCCTAAATCTTTCAGATAACCCTGACCTAATCCCACTTATTTCCACTCACTGAAGCTCTCCTGCCAGTTCATCTTTGTTTCGCTGAGAGCTAGAACATCCATCTTCTTTTCATTCATAACAATGGTATTCATCTCTTTCTAATCATCTGCACTATATCCACATACATTCAAACATCCAAAGTTAAAGTTTTTCTTCTTATTTTTAGCAGTTTATACAGAAGTAGAGGTTACAAATCTTTTGCCCACGGCATCTTAGTCTGCGTTTATGACACACATGGCTTACATAGGGAGGATTCTTATTCTACTTTTCCATGGACATGGTAGGAAATAAATAAGAACAAGAAACTATGAAGAAAAGAGAAGAAAACTCAGATGGGTGTGTATACATATACATGTATATGATTGTGTAGTGTTATCGAAATATAAGTCCCAGAAAAAGACACCCGCAATCCTATCACTGTGTAAAACAATTACAAATTTCCGTTTTAGGCTCATTTGGGAAGACTGCAGTTCCACCCCGGGTGCTTACTGTCTACCAACCTACTACCTTGAACGTGTGATGCTTTGTGGTGTAAATATTATACAGAGAATTCGTAGCTTGGAGATTAGGAAGATGTGCGAAGTTAGTAAAAGTATTATCCAGAGAAATGAAGAAGGGTTGTTGAGGTAGTTCGGACATTTAGAGAGGGTGGAACAAAATAGAAGGACTAGAAGGGTGTATAAATTAGTAGTGGAGGGAAGGCGGGGTAAGGGTCACCTTTGCAAAGGTTTGAAGGAGTTCGTAAAGGAGGTATTGTGTGCGTGGCAGGCGTGTGAAGTGTGTTAGATAGGAGTTGTGGAGGCAAATGGTTTTTGAGATTTGATTGCCTGTTGGAGTGTGAGCAAGGCAATATTTTGTGAAGAGATTCAGTAAAACTTGTTACCCTGACTTGAGTCCTGGAGCCAGGAAGTACAATACCAGCATTCTGAAAGAAAGGTGGGGATATCTGCAGATTGGAGGAGCATCTGAACTGTAGTGTCGGCGCCCTTCTGGTTACACACTGACGGAGCGAGTGATGATGAAACTGTTTCTTTTCGGGTGACCCTACCTCGGTGGGAGGCCGCCAGTATCTTGATAATAATAATAATAATAATAATAATAATAATAATAATAATAATAATAATAATAATAATAATAATAATAATAATAATAACAATAATAATAATAATAAGAAGAAGAAGAAGAGTACCAATAATAATAAGAAGAATAGTCACATAAAATAAAATAATAACACTACATAACTAATTCACTATATAATCGAGAATGTTAATTTCAGTTCTGAAGTCAGAATTAACCAAACACGAAAGAAATTTTAATTACACAAAACATTGGAATTATATTATTTTTCTTATTTTGGGTAATGAAGACGAATTAGCAACAATTGAGCTGTTTACATATATGTCGAAAAATTAGAAACTTTTGCAACATTTGGAAATCTTCGTCAACGTTTGGAAATCTTCGTCAACGTTTGGAAATCTTCGTCAACGTTTGGAAATCTTCGTCAACGTTTGGAAATCAACGTTTGGAAATCTTCGTCAACGTTTGGAAATCTTCGTCAACGTTTGGAAATCTTCGTCAACGTTTGGAAATCTTCGTCAACGTTTGGAAATCTTCGTCAACGTTTGGAAATCTTCGTCAACGTTTGGAAATCTTCGTCAACGTTTGGAAATCTTCGTCAACGTTTGGAAATCGTCGTCAACGTTTGGAAATCTTCGTCAACGTTTGGAAATCTTCGTCAACGTTTGGAAATCTTCGTCAACGTTTGGAAATCTTCGTCAAAGTTTGGAAATCATCGTCAACGTTTGGAAATCTTCGTCAACGTTTGGAAATCTTCGTCAAAGTTTGGAAATCATCGTCAACGTTTGGAAATCTTCGTCAACGTTTGGAAATCATCGTCAACGTTTGGAAATCATCGTCAACGTTTGGAAATCATCGTCAACGTTTGGAAATCATCGTCAACGTTTGGAAATCATCGTCAACGTTTGGAAATCTTCGTCAACGTTCGAAAATCTTCGCTAACGTTCGAAAATCTTCGTCAACGTTCGAGAAATCTTCGCCAACAAGTGGCTTCGTCAGTCAGGAACAGAGATCAGTGGTGGAAGATGAGAATGAGTTTGAGGTAATTAGTTCCTCAGCTTTGAGTCGACGTGTTTAGTCCACCATTCTTGAGAAAATTTCAGCATATGAGCGGGTAAGTGGATTATACACTGCGAGCAGGTGACATGAAGAAGTAGGAGGTGGAATCACCAATGGAAAATTCCAGTAGCGCAAGCAGGTCACGCCTGTAAGTTAGGCAAGCGTTGATGGATTCCCTTGAACTCACCTGACTGACTGACTGGATACTGGATTGTTGCGACACACCATTAAGAAGCGCTGAGGAAGTTGATAGAAATTATTGCATTTGTAGTAGAGGTTGAAGTGTTTACATTGTGGGTCCAACACGGCTTCTACTAGATTCCAGTTCGGCTATTAGACGGCTTAAACGCATCCCCGTTGTTTCCTCGACACGACCTCAGCAAAGAAATGAATTAGGCTTTAGCTCTTTCCCATCAGGGCTCCAACGCGGCCCGTGTACTTTCACAACACGTCTCCAACATGTCTTAAACATAGCTCTAAGACGGCCCATCAGCTATACTTCATCTCTAGAGTGCATTGATTAAAGAGCAGCTTTAATACACTGCAATACACTTTGAGTACACTTTAATTATGGTTATAGTGACTGGAGAAAGGCAAACAAACTGTAAAGAGTGACAGGTATCAGTGCTAAAACAGTCACTGAAAAGCTAACAATACGATAATACATTTAAAAACCTACACTTGATATTTTTCTGAGGTAGCAAAATCTATTACGAAATTTAATTAAAATTTAAATAGATTTTCAAAACTATAGATACACGCACAAAAAAGTGATTTGAAATGCAAGGCACTTTATCAATGTGAAAATTAAAAAAAATGATATATAAAAAATAAAAAGACACAACACAGTGAATGAAATACACAATTAACTCGCACATAGAAAGGAAAAAAAACTTATGACAACGTTTCAGTCCGACTTGGATCATTAACTGGTTACACACTTGTTAATGATCCAAGTCAGACCGAAACGTCCTCATAAGCTCCATTCCATGTACGAGTTATTTGTGCAAAATTAATAGATATAATCAAAACATGGAAATCAATTTTATATTCACAAAGACACGCAGAACACTGAAAACAGTACCATATCCGGAAAATTCATTATAAATATTTAAGAAACAGTTGGGTAAATATTTTGATAAATCAACTTTAAACTTAGTATCAAAATGTTCATTGCTGGCACTTACAAATTCACTTACACTTGTTATACATTCTCGATAATTACCCAGTGGAAAGTGACTGTGGAAGAGTCTGGCTTCTCAGTAATACGGACGTCTGTTGGTCATAGCTTGAGATTATGAGTGGCGGTAATAGTAGTTGTAGTAGTAGTAGTAGCAGTACTGGTATTTGTATTAGCAGTAATAACAGTAGTAGTAATAGTAATGATGGTAGGAGTAGATTACTATATTGTGTTCCTTCGCTAACTTGTTCTTCCAAGGAGCTGGGAGATGAAGTGGAGAGTGAGGTGGGAACCTTTTATGATTCAAAGAGTTTAGTTTTCTCAGAAGACAGCCTTAGTATGTCTGACACTTGTTCTCGGTTGTTTTTACTGTATACCCCCATGTCCACTCTCTTAATAACAATCTTTTCTCCAGTTTCTCTCTCTCTCTCTCTCTCTCTCTCTCTCTCTCTCTCTCTCTCTCTCTCTCTCTCTCTCTCTCATTACACTTCCTCGCAGGACTGTCACTCCCCTCCCATCTTACTAATGAACGACTCTTCCTAATACTCTGGAAGAGCCAGTTGCTTTTAATGATATCGGTATTATCCATACACAATTTTTTTTACCGTCTCCTTTTCCCCCATCGCCCCGCTGTTCGCTTCCATTATCATTCTTCTCCATCTCTCTCTCTTCCCCTTCCTGCCTCCTCGTCACATTACTATTATTCTTCTCTCCCTGCTGCCTACTCTGCACAGTTGCCTGTATCGTGTGTGTGTGTGTGTGTGTGTGTGTGTGTGTGTGTGTGTGTGTGTGTGTGTGTGTGTGTGTGTGTGTGTGTGTGTGTGTGTGTGTGTGTGTGTGTGAACTCACCTAGTTGAGGTTGCAGGGGTCGATTCCAAGCTCCAGGCTCTGTGTGTGTGTGTGTGTGTGTGTGTGTGTATACTCACCTAATTGTGGTTGCAGGGGTCGATATTTAGCTCCTGGCCCCGCTTCTTCACTGACCGCTACTGGATCCTCCCTCTCTCTGCTCCATGAGCTTTATCATACCTCGTCTTGAAACTATGTATGGTTCCTGCCTCCACTACATCACTTGTCAGGCTGTTCCACTTCCTAACAACTCTGTGGCTGAAGAAATACTTCCTAACATCTCTCTGACTCATCTGAGCCTTCAACTTCCAATTGTGACCCCTTGTTTCTGTGTCCCATCTCTGGAACATCCTGTCTCTGTCCACCCAATCTATTCCACGCAGTATTTTGTATGTGTGTCTGTATGTGTGTGTGTGTGTGTGTGTGTATGTGTGTGTGTGTATGTGTGTGTGTGTGTGTGTGTGTGTGTGTGTATGTATGTGTGTGTGTGTGTGTGTGTGTGTGTGTGTGCGTGTGTGTGTTGTGTGTGTGTGTGTGTGTGTGTGTTTTGTTTGTGCCTTTTGTTTATATTCCTCCATTCTTTACCCTCCTCTCTCCCTCCCTCTGCTTGATCCCTGTGCTATCACTGTCAAATCACCCCTAGTCTCACATCCCTCCTTTATGTCCCATTCCATTTCCGCTGCCTCCCCTATATTTCTCTCTCCCTTGGTTTTCCACCCTCCCTCCATTATACCCACCATCCCTACTTCCTTCCCTTCCTCCTTCCATCCCTTCTTCCTTCCCTCCCGACCTCCCACCCTCTTTATCCTCCCTCTCTTCCTCCATCTTTTCATCTCTCTCTCTCTCTCCATTCTTTAGATTTTCTCATTATTCCTCTCTCTCTCTCTCTCTGGGATCGTGCATGCTCTCTCTCTCGCTCTCTCTTTCTCTTTCAGTCAATCACTCCCCGCAGACCTCGCTCGGGACCAAATTAAGTTCCAGTGGGCGTGACTTAGTGTGAGCAGCAGGAAGACCCCATTATCAGAGGGGGATGGCATGACCCATCCACCCACCATTCCCCAACCCAAAAACAAATCCACTTGCCCACGACAAGCACGTTCACACACCCCGAGCCAACGCACACACTTAAAAAAAATCCAACTACCCACACATCTCTTACCCATGAACTCACTATAACTCTTTCAAACGAAGAGAGAAGCAAAAAGAAGTAAGAAGTCTACCAATAATCCACAAGCGCACCTGTGGCAGTGCCAAAACATGACTGAGGAGTGGCAATAAATCGTCAGTTTGAAGTGTTTATGGTGTAGATATACCCGGCAGGAGGGCGATTAACCACCCGCGTATAATTGTGAAGGAATTCGTCAGTGTGGCAGTACCACTATAGGCTCTGAAGCTGATGTGTCGTGTGCCTTCGTTCTCTCGATACAGGCATATGACCTTATCGAGAAGTGTAACTCATAAACATATGTGCAAACATGTGTTCATACATATTTACACGACACCATTAACCCCATTAAGAAAATTTATACTCCTTAATTATATTTTTTTATAGCAGACAGATCTCATGATCGAGTCGTCATCCATCGCAACGAAATATCCGCACCCAGACCAGGAAGTGCAGTGTTGTTCAAACTACAAAAATCTGAACATGAGTAATTGGATTCCTTTAATTCTTTCATAAATATTACCGTGATTACAGTCTGTATCTCCAAAGTCACTTGTATCCACTAACTCCTATCCGGCTGAATAAACTAGCCACTACCATCCACAGGATGGATATGAGGTACCCAATAAACTAGCCACTACCATCCACAGGATGGATATGAGGTGCCCAATAAACTAGCCACTACCATCCACAGGATGGATATGAGGTACCCAATAAACTAGCCACTACCATCCACAGGATGGATATGAGGTACACAAACTAGCCACTAACATCCACAGGATGGATATGAGGTACACAATAAACTAGCCACTACCATCCACAGGATGGATATGAGGTACACAATAAACTAGCCACTACCATCCACAGGATGGATATGAGGTACACAATAAACTAGCCACTACCATTCACAGGATGGATATGAGGTACACAATAAACTAGCCACTACCATCCACAGGATGGATATGAGGAACACAATAAACTAGCCGCTACCATCCACAGGATGGATATGAGGTACACAATAAACTAGCCACTACCATCCACAGGATGGATATGAGGTACACAATAAACTAGCCACTACCATCCACATGATGGATATGAGGTACACAAACTAGCCACTACCATCCACAGGATGGATATGAGGTACACAATAAACTAGCCACTACCATCCACAGGATGGATATGAGGTACACAATAAACTAGCCACTACCATCCACAGGATGGGTATGAGGTACACAATAAACTAGCCACTACCATCCACAGGATGGATATGAGGTACACAATAAACTAGCCACTACCATCCACAGGATGGATATGAGGTACACAATAAACTAGCAACTACCATCCACAGGATGGATATGAGGTACACAATAAACTAGCCACTACCATCCACAGGATGGATATGAGGTACACAATAAACTAGCCACTACCATCCACAGGATGGATATGAGGTACACAGTAAACTAGCCACTACCATCCACAGGATGGATATGAGGTACACAATAAACTAGCCACTACCATCCACAGGATGGATATGAGGTACACAATAAACTAGCCACTACCATCCACAGGATGGATATGAGGTACACAATAAACTAGCCACTACCATCCACAGGATGGATATGAGGTACACAATAAACTAGCCACTACCATCCACAGGATGGATATGAGGTACACAATAAACTAGCCACTACCATCCACAGGATGGATATGAGATACACAATAAACTAGCCACTACCATCCACAGGATGGATATGAGGTACACAAACTAGCCACTACCATCCACAGGATGGATATGAGATACACAATAAACTAGCCACTACCTGGAAAGAAACACGTCCAATGTTTCTACTCTGGCTGGGAATCGAACCCAGGCCCTCACCGTGTGAAGCGAGAGCGTTAACCACCAGGCCACCAGTGATAATAAAATCTCCCCTCATCACAGAGGAGATTAAATCACGACGTACAAGATACTCATAGATAGAGATACACAATAAACTAGCCACTACCATCCACAGGATGGATATGAGGTACACAATAAACTAGCCACTACCATCCACAGGATGGATATGAGGTACACAATAAACTAGCCACTACCATCCACAGGGTGGATATGAGGTACACAATAAACTAGCCACTACCATCCACAGGGTGGATATGAGGTACACAAACTAGCCACTACCATCCACAGGATGGATATGAGGTACACAATAAACTAGCCACTACCATCCACAGGATGGATGTGAGGTACACAATAAACTAGCCACTACCATCCACAGGATGGATATGAGGTACACAATAAACTAGCCACTACCATCCACAGGATGGACATGAGGTACACAATCAACTAGCCACTACCATCCACAGGATGGACATGAGGTACACAATAAACTAGCCACTACCATCCACAGGATGGACATGAGGTACACAATAAACTAGCCACTACCATCCACAGGATGGACATGAGGTACACAATAAACTAGCCACTACCATCCACAGGATGGACATGAGGTACACAATAAACTAACCACTACCATCCACAGGATGGACATGAGGTACACAATAAACTAACCACTACCATCCACAGGATGGACATGAGGTACACAATAAACTAGCCACTACCATCCACAGGATGGACATGAGGTACACAATAAACTAGCCACTACCATCCACAGGATAGATATGAGGTACACAATAAACTAGCCACTACCATCCACAGGATGGATATGAGGTACACAATAAACTAGCCACTACCATCCACAGGATGGATATGAGGTGCACAATAAACTAGCCACTACCATCCACAGGATGGATATGAGGTACACAATAAACTAGCCACTACCATCCACAGGATGGATATGAGGTGCACAATAAACCAGCCACTTCGGTGGCAAAATCTAATCTAGCTGGTCAAAAATATTAATGCTTCTAGTTTTTTCAGAACAAAAGCGTTTATTTCAATTTCATTTGCGTTTTCTTGTGTTTGGCTCTATATTGTTAAATATGCCTCTCTGGCCTCTATCTATGAGTATCTTGTACGTCGTGATTTAATCTCCTCTGTGATGAGGGGAGATTTTATTATCACTGTCTTGAATGGCAGCTTATATGTTAGGCTGTAAGGCCAAGCTGATGGTCTTGCAGCCTAAGCATTATTTATATGAGCAAACGGAGGAACAAGCCTACACAAACATATTTATTCCTGGTCTCTTATTCAACTTTTGGTTTCCTAGCATTTGTTTTTTTCTCTGTGTTTCGTAATGTTTCTTATTTAGTCCGTTTTAAAACATTACATTTTCGGTCTGACTAAGAGATCAATGTTTTTGTTAATCTTGAGGTAGGAATTAACCTGTCAGCCGTGTGTGTGTGTGTGTGTGTGTGTGTGGGTATGTGTGTGTGTGTGGGTATGTGTGTGCTTGTGTGTGTGTGTGTGTGTGTGTGTGTGTGTGTGTGTGTGTGTGTGTGTGTACTCACCTATTTGTACTCACCTATTTGTGGTTGCAGGGGTCGAGTCACAGCTCCTGGCCCCGCCTCTTCGCTGATTGCTACTAGGTCCTCTCTCTCCCTGCCCCATGAGCTCTATCATACCTCGCCTTAAAACTATGTATGGTTCCTGCCTCCACCACATCACTTTCTAGGCTATTCCATGGCCTGACTACTCTATGACTGAAGAAATACTTCCTAACATCCCTTTGATTCATCTGAGTCTTCAACTTCCAATTGTGACCTCTTGTGTCTATGTCCCATCTCTGGAACATCCCGTCTTTGTCCACCTCGTCTATTCCGCGCAGTATTTTATATGTCGTTATCATGTCTCCCCTGACCCTCCTGGCCTCCAGTGTCGTCAGGCCGATTTCCCTCAACCTTTCTTCATAGGACAATCCCCGTAGCTCTGGGACTAGTCTTGTTGCAAACCTTTGCACTTTCTCTAATTTCTTGACGTGCTTGACTAGGTGTGGATTCCAAACTGGTGCTGCATACTCCAGTATGGGCCTGACGTAGATGGTGTACAGAGTCTTAAACGAATCCTTACTGAGGTATCGGAACGCTATCCGTAGGTTTGCCAGGCGCCCGTATGCTGCAGCAGTTATCTGATTGATGTGCACCTCAGGAGATATGCTCGGTGTTATACTCACCCCCAGATCTTTTTCCTTGAGTGAGGTTTGCAGTCTTTGGCCATCTAAACTATATTGTGTCTGCGGTCTTCTTTGCCCTTCCCCAATCTTCATGACTTTGCATTTGGCAGGGTTAAATTCAAGGAGCCAGTTGCTGGACCAGGCTTGTAGCCTGTCCAGATCTCTTTGTAGTCCTGCCTGATCCTCGTCCGATTCGATTCTCCTCATTAACTTCACATCGTCTGCAAACAAGGACACTTCTGAGTCTATCCCTTCCGTTATGTCGTTCACGTATACCAAGAACAGCACAGGTCCTAGGACTGACCCCTGTGGAACCCCGCTTGTCACAGGCGCCCACTCTGACACCTCGTCGCGTACCATGACTCGTTGTTGCCTCCCTGTCAGATATTCTCTGATCCATTGCAGTGCCTTTCCTGTTATGTGTGCCTGGTCCTCTAGCTTTTGCAGTAACCTCTTGTGAGGAACTGTGTCGAAAGCCTTCCTGCAGTCCAAAAATACGCAGTCGATCCACCCCTCTCTCTCTTGTCTTACTTCTGTCACCTTGTCATAAAACTCTAGTAGGTTTGTGACACAGGATTTTCCTTCCCTGAAACCGTGCTGGTTGTCAATTATACACTTGTTTCTTTCCAGGTGCCCCACCACTCTCCTCCTGATGATCTTCTCCATGACCTTGCATACTATACACGTTAGTGATACAGGTCTGTAGTTTAGTGCCTCATGTCTGTCTCCCTTTTTAAAAATTGGGACTACATTTGCCATTTTCCATACCTCAGGGAGTTGCCCAGTTTCAAATGATGTGTTGAAGATCTTTGTTAATGGCTCACACAATATCTCTGCTCCCTCTTTAAGGACCCATGGAGAGATGTTGTCTGATCCCACCGCCTTTGAGGTGTCAAGTTCGCATAGCAGCTTCTTCACCTCCTCCTTGGTTATATGTACCTCATCCAGCACTTGCTGGTGTGCCCCCCTGTTCTGATTTCTTGGAGTCCTACTGGTTTCCACTGTAAATACCTCTTTAAATCTTGTGTTGAGCTCCTGACATACCTCTCGGTCGTTTCTTGTGAATTCCCCATCACCCTTCCTCAGTCTGATTACCTGGTCCTTGACTGTTGTTTTCCTCCTGATGTGGATGTACAACAGCTTCGGGTCAGTCTTTACTTTTGATGCTATGTCATTTTCATATTGTCTCTGAGCCTCCCTTCTTATCTGTGCATATTCGTTTCTGGCTCTTCGGCTGATTTCTTTATTTTCCTGAGTTCTCTGTCTTCTGTACCTTTTCCATTCTCTAGTACACCTGGTTTTTGCCTCCCTACACCTTTGGGTGAACCAAGGACTCGTTCTGTTCTTCCCATTATTTCTGTTTCCCTTGGGAACAAACCTCTCC